>NC_056747.1:1319190900-1319298400 GCF_019279795.1 Protopterus annectens | reverse complement strand
TACTGTAATGCTGCACCCACCCTGTACCAATGCCACAGGTGTGGCTACTGACATCACATCTCTCACACAATTATGTAGGTCCTTCTGGTATACCTCCAGGGCAGCAGCCTGTAGCTGGTGAGTATGGTGTTTGTTCAGGTTTGCCGGTCATGTTATGGCCATGGTATATTCCATGCACACATTTAACACACCTATTCATAATGCATGCTGTACATGTTCACGTATTGTTGCTGTTAACTGCACTGCATCACAGTGGTCACCATGATGGTGTATCTGAAGGGTATGTCAGACTCCTGCAATATAACAAAATGTGTGCACAGAGATGAACATAATGGTGGGACAAATGGCCTACAGTAGGGACATGTGTGAAACATCACCCTTATACAGTGCTACAATAGTGTATATACCAGTATTACAATGGCAACTCTTACAGATCCACACTACGGCATATCACAATACTGCAGTCCACAACCCTTACAACCTGCAATGGGGTCCTAACATGAGCAATGATTATGTAATATGGAATCCTATGTTAGGACAGCAAATATGGGGAATACATACATTCACAAACACTGGAAGCATATGTGTGCAAACTCTCCAGATAAAATATAGAGGAAGCAGCTGTTGAGGTACTGACAGCATGCAGTCTTCATGAGTATGGACCTTCCAGCAGGTACAGGTCCCCAGTGTCACACCAAGAAATGGTCTGCTGTACAAGATTAGCTGCAACAGAGGCAGCCATGGCTTGCACACATCTTACATGCCATGGCATGGACCTCATGCCCAACATGTAGCAACCAAGAGTTGGACATGTATCCATACCTCACCATTGCATATACCATGGCAAACAGTGCAGACAGTCATATATGTGGTGAAGATGTATGGGACAGGATTAATGTAGAAAATAAACAGATGGCCGTCCAATACAGATGATGTCACATGTAGCAAGCTGGTCATGCAGGCTGCCTAGTAACAAGCCACAGTACTGAGGGAGTTGCAGGAATGTCTAGCAAGTACTAGCTCTGCAGTACCTGTGTCAGCAATTGCCTGGACTCTGCATATGTGTGACCCATGGGTTAGGGTAATCAGATGGGACAGTTGTACCACAGGAAACATCAGCCAGGCCTCTCTACAGGTAGCGTATGCATAGCAGAAAAGGTTCCCAAAAGGCATGAGTTGCAATGTGTGCTGGTGTACCAAGTCCATGTTGGAAACCTACAAACAGTATCAAGTAAGATACATGTGCTGCACAACCAGCACCTCACCCCACCTCAAGCCCACCACCCCCATCTGCATCTTGCCGGTGCCAGTGAACACCTGTATGTTTGCCATTCATTAGCTAGGACTAGGCTGGTACACATGGTGTTCAGTGTTTGGGATACTGCAAAATGACACACATGTGTAGGCCATAGTTGTCAAGTATCTGCAAAAAGGCTGAGGTTGGGGAGGGGGCGTCATCATGACACAACAGTGCACTGAAGCAGAGATCTAAAGGATGCTACAAATGGCTGTATTTGCACACATTTAGGATCAGGAACTGTGGCAGACATAACCCTGTCTCCACAGCAATAGTGACGGCAGTGTGTGACCTCCAAGGGATGTGCACGAGTTAACCTTGCAATCATGCAGAGTTGGGGGACATTTGTAGGGCAGACTGACCAAATACTGGCAAATGCAGATGGCCCATGCAAGTATACCCCTGCCAGGAATAGTGACTTCTGTAGTACACATAACAGTAGATGCAACAAACCATCATGATAAGGGCATGCACACATATGCACTCACAAAGTGCATGCATCTCAATCAGCATCTGCACAACTAATACATTTGTTTGACACTGCATTTGATTGTACAGGTCATATGTCACATATCAGGTTCGTGTAATATTAACATATGCAGTAATGTGGTCCCATGGCATATCAAGGAAGAGGGTGTCATATCAATAAGGGTTTGTATACTCATCATGGCCATGGTAAGTTTTGAAGGTTGTCAGTGTAATTGTATCGTATTGGCCATACATGCATCACTGATGATGAGATCTGTAAATCAAACATCAGACATTCACAAATGACATCTGTCCACATATCATCCCAGGTATGTATCAGACAAACACATAGGTGTTGTGAGCAGCAGAGCAGACATAACAGACACAGTAATACACATTCAGCAATGCTGTGTACACCTGTGAGGTATGATGCACAGCACATGCCAGGGTGCTGAACAGGTGCACAGCAATACTGTGTACATGGGTGCAGTGTGCTCCAGGGGAAGGGGCATCACCTACTAACACAACTCGTGCATCACAGAAATGTATAATGCTGCTAACAGGGATTGATTATAGCTGCACTGCATACTGTTGAGTGCCGTATGTCATGCATGTTGACAGATGGTTAATGGGAGGTCTGTGTGCATTATCTTCGTGCAACCTCACTGATAAGTGTGTGTGTGTGTGTGTGTGTGTGTGTGTGTGTAGGGGGGTATTTTGTCTGTAAGTGCAATCTGGTGGAGTGGAGGGGGGCTGATGTATGTATGTGTGTGTTTGTGTGTGTCCATGTCTGCATATGTGGTAGTGTGGGGTTGTTTGTACCTCTCGACTTCCCTTTGATATCATGCAGTACATGGACATGGACAGACACATGAGTCACCAGGAATACTTGTCTGACATGTAATTTCAGGAGAGCTGATAGTATAATAAGGTCTGTAGCATGGAACATGCGCTGGGAGGGAAACTAGACAGCAGGGATGCTGTTATAATTGCAATTAGCAGAAAGGTGAAAGAATAACCATATTTGCAGCACTACAAATGCACTGAGGAATTACTAGACAACACCAGAGAATGTTTCCAAATATTACTGTAGTCTACATAAAAAGTTAATAGCGCAACAGATCTTGCATCTATTGAACAATAGTTATGTATGACATTCCAGTGCGTGACATTATTGAGTGACTGTAGTAGCCTCTAACATATGGGGGCTATGCTCAAGATGTCTGGACAAACCCAGTGTGAACACTGGATGACAGCAGTGAGTCTTTGAAAAACCGACTCAAATCAATTCAAAGAGGTAATGGAGTAACAGGTCATGTTTTGCGATCACCTGTCTAGGCAATTAGAAGAATGATACGTTAATGATTGGTATTAATGACTATAAGTTTCCAAGACTGATGCAGGATGGGAAACTTAAGAGAATAAACTAGGGATGGTCTGTAAACTCAATGAAGCAATGACATACAGGTCTTAAAGTGCATTTCTTGTTTTCCCCTCACAGGTGGCAAGGTGATGTCGGTGTTCATACAGACACTGAAAATTATGATAGGTGTGTTGAGGTACAGGCGGGGTTGTCAGAGGCTGAAACTGCACCATCATTTGACATCCCGCTGTTATCCACCCCATCCCTGCACACAGTCACAGTGCCTATACATACCTCATCACCAGTGGCCATAGCAGAGGGACAGTTGGCAGCTGGTGGTAGTAAACAGGACAGTGTGGTATCTATGGCATGTGTGTCTGGACACAGCAGCCATAGCCAGATGTCTGGCAGGGTACCACATAGGCAGATGTACATGGGGTGCTCATTGGAGGGCTGCTGGTCATTATGCCCCTGGCAGAAGTGCTACATCTGGTACCACCAGACACATGTTTCAGGCTGTCATGGAGGTGTAGGCACATATGGAACAGTACACTAGACAGGGTCTGAGGCTGCAGAGGGCTACTCTTTCAGCTGTTACTGACAACATTCGTGATCTTGCAGCTGCCCTCTATTATTATACAGAGGTCAAGGATAAATGCTGGGGTGAGATGGTGAGACTCCTCAACCATGGATTGTCTGTGCTCGAGCATGTGGTGGGAGTGGTGCAATGGCCACATTTTATGTAGGCCAGAAACACCAACAGCTGGAGGTCAACGTGGATGCGCAAGGACACCAAGTCGCTCCTGTAGTGGAGTACCAGCCCCAGCACTGCAGTGGGGGGGCTGTCCACATCACAGCAGGCCACGTGCACATGGCCCTGGCCAGTCTCAGAAGGTACCTGGTTCCAGTGGAAATGTGTCATCATCAGGGAAGAGTACCATATCGTGGCTTGTACCTGGACATGCCCGTGGAACTCCTGGCAGGCACAGTTCTCATTTCCATGGCCAGAGGCAGTGAACTGCACACCCTGCCAGGTATGGTCTGCAGTTGTCCAACAAACACCTGTATAGGACAGCCACATGGCAGAACTGTATGCATGCATACTCACACACAATACAAACACAGCTAGGACAACCCCATACCTACACACACCACATCACGGCCATATCAATAATTAAAATCCCTCACTCACACACATGGTGTCAAACGTATGGCTCAGGCTAGGTCTCTTACAAATCAACAACACACCCTGTGCATATGATGATACCTGTGCCACATCCCTGTCATCCATAACATTGATGTAGGGACAAATTAATATGGTTCGGACATACACAGTAACTGTACTATGGTGTACCAATGTACTGCTGTGTAACATGTTGTCAGCAGTAAAGTTTAATGTTTACATGTCAGGAAGTGTAGCTATCCAGCCATGATGCATTATAGCTGTTATTAACACTGAGTGATTGTGGTCTCCATAATGTTATCTGTTTGTCTTGTAGGTGTCCATTTGTCAGCAGGAGGATGGTCTGCTGTTGTATCCTACAAGGGGTATGGCACTGTGGTGACACCTTGGCTGTGCCATATCCTGGGTACAGGTGAAAACATGTCACAGGTCTGTATAACAGTTACTGTCTGTGCCACATGGCTGATAGGTCTGGAGGTGGTGTATACAGGTGAGTGCATGTTAGCTGCTGTTAGCAGCCCTTCTACAGTGGACAATGGTAAGTCCTCTGGGTGGTACACACCACAGGTTTGTGTATAACACAGATGTTTTGGTGTTGATGCACTACACAGAGAATACTGTACACATGGATGTATGTATCTGTGCAAGGAACCCATTGTAGCCTAAGTAAGTCCACCAAGCCAGAATAGCCACAACAACACACTGGGAAATAAGCAGTCCATTAGTTTAATGTCATTGACGATGGTACTGGCAGGGTATATATCCCTTTCCCCAATGTGGTACAGTTTTCAACTCGGTAAACATATGTGTGCTGGTGTGGGTGACACACCTGTATCCTTTGGAGAGTAAGAGGTGCTGTAGAACCACAGATAGTGTGATAGACAACTACCTAACCTGTTAACATGAACTGTATAGTATTACAGCCAGCTAAGTAGGGGGATACATTCAACAGTAACTTCAATGATGTTGGCTGTGTCCACAACAGCCACACCCAGTTATATATACCAACCCCAGTATAACTGTACACCTATACATTGGGGAAGAGGCCATTTACACATCTAACACTAGTTGTGATGGAATGTATGTCCACAGTATGATACCTGTGAAATGTTAGCATATGCCAGGCAGTTCTCAGACAGATGACTTCCTGAGACATGTATATTCTGGAAACTGAAGTAGATTCCTCCACATACATGCACACTATTACTTGGCAACACTGGGAATAGACCCCTACCTTGGTATATAGTGCTACTGATGTGTGTGGCTTTAATTACACACACCACACAGCTTTTAGGATGAGGTGTGTTCCAGGATACATGTTACATGAAGAACATCCCCAGGCATGTACAGTATGGTAACGGGGGATGTACTGGTTGTTTATGGACAATATGTTGTGTGACATACCATCATATACACGTTGACAAACACATAGACACACATCTGAGAGACCTGGGCCAATCAGTGCTAACTACCTTGTCAGTGTGTCCATTGTGTTACAGGTAGGCTGCGCAGAGCACATGCATAACTGGTCTGGAAATTATCAGTTACCTGTATGGTTACTGGTGACAGTGGTCCCTATACAGTGGAACATGGGACATGTACCAGGGTACCATGGTGTAATGACAGTATACCCAGCACCCAAACCCCACTGTGGATATTGTATGCACTGAAACCTATGATGACGCTCTAACATACCCACCATCACACATTGACCAGGACTGCAATACAACCCCTTGTCCTTCCCAAGAGTGCTACTACAAGGATATGCGTCTAATGCACATGCCACAGGCATAGTAGGGTGATGCATTATCATGCCTCTCCTATGGTCAGCAACATCACTATCCCTAATACTGTGTGGCAATACATATTGTAATAGGAGAATGTGATCTCAGAATGCTGCACCCTACATATATACACACATGCACACATACACACACTTGCCAAAACTCAGTGGGTATCCCATACCTATCAACCCATTTGTACAACAGTGTTGTGCTGGTACTGCAAGGCTCAAGTAGCCGTTGGGGAGGAGAGCGTAACAAGATTGATGTAATGTCCTGTACGGCAGCAGCCACATCTATCTACGGCGATGGGGGATGTGTTGGGTGTGAAGGGCTTCAGGGTATTCCCAACTACAGGTCTACAAATACACAGACACTGATATTCTCAGTAATGCACATGCACACACTTGTCAGTACTGGGGTGCATCGGTGCAGGTGATCATAGGTGTGTACCAGGCTATTGTCCATGGACAGATGGGAAGTGTAGGTGATGTGTGTACAGTGGTATCATGCCACCTTCCATGTGCCAGCAGGCCATCTATCAACAGATACTACTGGGGTAATCCTGAGGGTGAGAGTGACATGAATCAGCCAATCATCTGGGTGCCTCTTGCAGAGGGCCAGTGAGGTACTCCAGTTGTCATGTATGCAACATCTATTACATAACATGGTCAGTATCTGTCTTGGAGACCTGTTCCCAAGCATGTTCTGTTGAATGTGGTAGTGTAGTTGAGGTATCCATGGCATGTGATGCGTACAGGGTGTGGATTCCTATCTGTGGCATTCATGACACAGTGGGGCAGACATGTCAGTGTCAGTCAAGCATGGATTGCCTGTAAGTATCCAAGATGGATACTTGACATCTGCACATCTGTACAGAGGACAGACAGACATCAGCTAGCCAACTAGCTATGCATTAGGATGAATGTGTTAACAGATAGACATCTGACACCATAGGTATGCCATTACTACATGACGGCAGCCCTAACTGACATGTGCTATACACAAAGTAGTCTACAGTTATTTTCCACATGTTAGATCATTATCCAGTAGGAAATGTTTAATGAGACACAGCTCACACACCAGGAACACAACAGTGAGGACTCAGAGTCCAGCTCTGTATACAGGGGTGTTTGGTTCCAGTACTACAATCTGCAATCTACTCTTACTTGGGAAAGCACTGTCAACAGTAGTAAGTCGTAATGATACACTACATGCCAGTGTGACTGCATACAACCAGGGATACTACCCATGTATGTAACACATTCAAACAGATAAGAGTGCTGTACAAGTCATATATACTCATGTCCCAGACAGTAGACTCACACCCCTTGCTACTGTAATGACAGCACATAGATGTATTTATGTACATGGCATTACATACACTTATTAAAGATGTCATTACCCTGCTATGTTATCAAACTGGAATGTGAGCACTGGTTACCAGGGCTGAGCCATGCTTAACAGGTGTCAGCATTGCTGCAAACAGCTAAGCACATTTGTGCACTGGTAAACGAAGCCTACACAGTGTAAGCGCCCGTACATTTAACCGTATGTTAGCATCACTTAGCTTCGAGCAAACCCGCACAAACGCACTAAAAGCTGCTCAAAACTGCCTTAACCACTCTGTGTCCAACAGGCCTTGTGCTGCCCAGCAACAAAATAAGCAGCCCTTGCAGGTCTTGAATCCAGGACACTGTACACTATAGTCACAGCAGTTCACCACTAAGCCATGACAACTGTAAAGACAGTTATTGTTTTTCCAATATATCTGTCAGTACACATACTGAATAGTTTTGAACAATTGCTGTGACTTCTACAATTGTGTAGTACTTGTTAGTGATATTACTGTTGCATCACATATGTTGTTATATCTAAATATACACATAAATAAATATGATGTGATACATCTGGGAAGGTATACACAACAGTAATGTTTACACATAAGGATATGGATATATATATATATATATATATATATATATATATATATATATATATATATATAGATAGATAGATAGATTATATATATATATATATATATATATATATATATATATATATGTAGATATATGTGTACATGTACATACACATATATATTCATATATATATGTATTAATATACATCTGTATATTGCATTATATATATGGCCATATATAGATCTCTCTGTATATATCTCTATATATATATATATATATATATATATATATATATATATATATATATATATATATATATATATATATATATATATATATGTCTACTTTCAAACATCTAAAACCCATAACATCTAGTTTCATAACAATGAGACCAGAACATTTAAAACCCATAACGTCTAAAACCCATAACATCAAATTTCATAACATCTAACACTACAAATCACAAGTAAATAACATCCCATCCACATAATACAACACCAAACTACCAAACATGCTTTCTACTATGTTTATGCAGGGGGCAAGGCCTCCTGCACCCCCCCCCCGTCAATTAAATATGCCAACTCCAACATTGCACTACAGTGGGAAAAAGTTAATTTCCTAACCCCACTGTATCAAGCCCCCCTGCAGAAACATAGTAAAAAGTGTGTTTGGTAGTTTGGTGTCATTCTATGTTATTATATCTGGAGGGGATGTTGTTTTCATGTGATTTTTACTGTTAGATGTTATGAAATTCAGTGTTATGGGTTTTAGATTTTCTGGTCTCAGTGTTATGAAATTAGATGTTATGGGTTTTAGATGGTTTGAAGGGGACCTATATATATATATATATATATATATATATATATATATATATATATATATATATATATATATATATATATTCACACTGAGCTAATCGAAGGAAGGACACTGAGCAAACTTGGAGCTATAATATATAACATTAAGTATTCTCTTTATTTTTTTTTTGCTTATTTTTTATTGTTATTTATAGCACTTTGTCTACTGTATACATTTCTAGCTAGTTTCACTGTGTGTGAGGTATTAACTGGAAATTGTCCACTTTTATTAAGCATCTGTTTGGGTTGTTTGATTCTGATAACTTGTTTGCAGTTAAAAGCTTTCTCTTTATCTGTTTAAAACTTTCATTTAAAAGCTCACTGCTGCTTTTCTGCTGTGAGAAACATTTCTGCAGTTTGTTTCTCACCCTCCCTCCTTATTGGTATGTTGTTCTTATAGTTGGTGGCTTTGCAGTTGCCCACCCCTACTGCAATTTTGATCTGGGACACTCCTCACAGTCTAGTGTTATTACCTCATTCTACCTAATACAGGGAGAACATTTCAGAAGGCCATTGCACTTAGTTTCTGCTCCTCCTTTCTCTCTTTCCACTTAAAAAAAAATTCTAAGTTTATTTCCTGCCTTTCCTGTGGGTAGTCTAGTCTGGATACAGATTTGCTGTGCCCAGGACTATTTGTGGGCTTCTGAGCCCCCAAGCCTTTCTGTGTTGCCTTCTAGCTTAATTTTGTTTCTTAGAACTTGCCATTTTTTAGTTTCAGCACTCAAGTCTGTTTCTTTGAGCACTGCACTTGTTCAGAACTCGTTGTAAGCACTAAATAAGCTACAGATTACTACAGCACTCAACTTTCCTCACTTGTCTAGAGGAAAACAGTTTCTAGTACTTAACAAATAAGCACCTATCCAGGCATGTCTAAGGGTCAGCTCTGGGTGTTTTTTTCCTGTCTACCTGATGAATCTGGGCATCTTAGGGCAATGCAGCAATTGCCTCATGTACACAGACAACCCTCTCCTCCTACCACCCAACACTACAACCTGTGAGAGATGCAATTATATAGCCAAATTGGTAGCAAAGATCTCTTCACCCAAAGACTGGACTAGACAGTCAAGAGAAGGTAAAAACTTGCACCACATCACACTCAGCACATAGTCCCTCAAAACCTACACTGCCAAAACACACACATAGAAACACAAAACACACACCTACATTCATGGAGGCTCTCAGTAAAAACCTGCCCAAACAACAAGGACGTCCAAAGCAGAAACACAAGTCACCTCCACCCCTCAACACAACCCAAATGGCACATAGCCCACAAACTCAGTGTGCCACTCAACCACAGCCCATAAGGCATAACAACGTACACAACACTCTAGTCATAGGTGACTCTATAGTCAGGCACACTGATGTTCCACTCACCAGGCTAAAGAAGGAGAAAGTTACTGTCAGCTGCCTGTCGGATGCCAGGATCTGCCACATAATGTATGCACTCAGGTCAGTCCACAACAAGTACAAATATGACTCTGTCATTGTCCATGTTGGTGTGAATGACCTGAGATCACCCTCCCTGGACTACATGAAAAGGGACATGGAGGAGCTGTCCAATCTTGTAGCCAAGGCAAGTATGACCCTTGCCCTGAGTAGCATCCTGACATCACCCAGAATGATGCCACAGTACAAGGACAAAATGATTGACTTCAACAATTGGCTAAGCTTCTGGTGTCATTCTAAGGGGATCCAGTATCTGTCTGCCTGGGATGACATGATCGACAAACCGTGATGCTTTGCCAGAGATGGCCTGCACCTGTCGCCCCTGGGATTCTGGATACTGGCTAAGGCTCTAGCCACCCCTATAGTGCCTTTTTTAGGCAAGCTTCAAATGACAAATTCACCACCATAACAGGTACAAGCAAGCAAAATCTGTGGGTATTGCTACTCAATGCTAGAAGTCGAAACCTCAAAATGCACTCACTCAAGGCACTCCTTAAAATGGAGAACATCGACATCTGTGCAGTGACAAAGACCTGGTTCAAGGATATAGAGAGTACCCCTGCATTACCAGGCTACAATTCATACCACACCTTTCAGCCACCTAACCTGGACCAAAACACTAAAGGTGGAGGCGTGTCCATATTCATTAAGGATATCCACACCTCCAGGCTAGTTGCTCAGCATAATGCATCCGAGATTATCCAAGTGCAACTAACTCTGGGCAAGACCACAATCCAAATTGTAGCCTGCTACAGATCCATCACCATGCTCCAGGATTCCCACTCCTCATTTCTTGATACACTGGAAAATATTAGGGTACAACCTGACACCCTAATAATGGGCAATTTCAACTACCCCACCATTAACTGGGAAAACTACTCATGTACTAACGCTTGTGCTCAACGTTTTCTGGAATTCATAAATTCCAATGCCTTGGATCAACTTATCCACACCCTCACCAGGGGCAGCAATATCCTAGACTTGGTTATTACCAACATGGGCAACCGGTGCTCCACACCAGAGGTCAATTCCTCATTGGTCAGATCCGACCACAAGCTAATAACCCTAGGCATCCACATCTCTCCCCCATCCCCAATTAGGGAAATCACTGTAAAAAAGTTCTCCAAAGCCAATTTCACGCTTCTTAAGACAGAAGTGGCAAACTTCACGACACCCATGCTGACAGACAATAGAGGTATGACTGCTGAATCCTACACAAATGCACTTTATAAGCACTTACACGAGTGCATGGATCGTGCAATCCCTAACAGAACCAAGATGCTATCCTCCAAAAAAAGGAAGCCAATCTGGTCGCCCCCTGCCATAAACAAACTCTACAACAGAAGAAAGAAACTGTTGCAAAAAAGAGTAAAATCCCATGACTGGAGAAACTCCCTGGTCAGCCTCAGTAAGAAGCTGAGATCCCTCATAAAATCCTCCAAAGCTAGTTACAAAAACAAAATCGCCACTGACTCTAAAGACAACCACAAAGCATTCTATAGCTATGTCAAGAATCTCAATGGCAACACTCAGATCTGCTCTGAGTTACAGCACAATGGCACTAAATATACAGAACCAACTGATATTACCAACATCCTGGCAGATAGGTTCAGTGCTAACTTTACCACCCTCTCATCCCCTAAAGGGCCCATCTCTATACCAGAAGAATGCAAAGTTTCTGTAATCACGGCTGCACAGGTAAAAAACACACTCTCCAAAGCCAGGCACACAGCATCCATGGGAAGTGACAACATCCCAGGCTGTGTTCTACATGAACTACAGAATGAACTGGCACCCCACCTAAGTACCATGTTCAGTCATAGCCTCACCTCAGGCTATGTTCCTACTGAATGGTGCACAGCAACGGTTATCCCACTCCACAAAGGGGGAGCCACCATGGACCATGGAAACTACCGCCCCATTAGCCTGATGCGCCTGGTCTGCAAGGCTATGGAATGTATCATCATGGAACTTATAAACAATGACATTGGTAATCTCCAAACTCAGGACCCCACCCAGTTCGGGTTTGTAAAAGGCAGATCATGTCTCCTAAACCTGATAGACTTCTTTGAAGCAGTCACCAAAGCCGTAGATGAGGGTAAGGTGGTTCACACAGCCTATCTAGATCTTGCCAAGGATTTCAACACCATCCCCCACTCTGGAATTATAGATAAACTCACTAAACTTGGCATAAATCCCTATGTCACAAGATGGGTTGCCAACTGGCTCACTGACAGAACCCACACTGTGAAAGTAGCAGACTCCAAATCCAACTTCAGGCCAGTGACAAGTGGAGTACCACAGGGTTCAGTCCTGTGTCCTCTCCTGTTTGTTATCTACTTCTCTGAAGTACAGGCTAACACAGAAGGTCTTTGGCTAATGAAGTTCGCAGATGACTGCAAACTAGGAGCCATAATCAAAACTCCAAAAGATGTGGACATCTTACAAAAGGGCCTCACTGAGACAGATGCCTGGTGTCAAAGCCATGGCTTCAAGCTCAATGCCAAAAAGTGCATTGTCATCCCTTTTGGTAAAAACTCTGTACCAATGAACTACCACATTGGCGATAGTGTACTTAACACTGAAAGTGTGATAAGAGACCTTGGGACAGGTGGAGAGTAGTCTTTCCTTTGATAATCACATCACTGCAGTAGTCAGGAAATCCTTTTACGTGGCACACCTCATAACAAAAGGTTTCTCATCCAGGAAAAAAAGAGGTGATTGTTCCCCTCTACTCATCACTTATTAGACCCATTATAGAGTACAATGCCCCTTTTGGTATTTACCTCTCAAGACATCTACAACATCTGTAGAGGCCACAGAAATACCTCACAAAGAGGATTACTGGCCTCAAACAGATGCCCTATGCTGACTGTCTCAAAAAACTGCAGTTTTACTCCATCGCATATCGCCTACTCAGTGGCGATCTCTGCCTAACATACAAAGCTATGTCAAACCCAGGGCTTTTGGGCATGCTCCACTTAAAGAAATCACAATCTCTACAAGCCACATGCTCTAGGGCTCGAAACCCTGTCACCACAATAAACAGAACATGCTGGAGGGATAGATTCCTGTCCCAGTGACTTCCCATACTCTGGAACAAACTACCCATCTATATCAAACAAAGCTCCTCATTAGCACTCTTCAAGAAAAATTTTGATGATTGGATGGGAGATAGGAAATTCACCCTAGGGATCACTTCTGTGGCTCTGCTCAACAGTGGCGCAGGAAAATAATTTTCTTGGGTGGCAAAAGCCAGGGTACCTTTTGGCTAGACTTATATAGGCCCTAGGGCCAATAGCCTAGTACTTACCTATGAACCTATGAACATATATATATTTATATATATATATCTATATATATATATATATATATATATATATATATATATATATACACATATGTGTGTATATCATATATGTGTGTATATCTATATATATATATATATATATATATATATATATATATATGTAGCTATCTATAACTATATGTATATATATATATATATATATATATATATATATATATATATATATATATATATATATGTGTGTGTGTGTGTGTGTGTGTGTAGACATATATAGATGTGTATATGCGTATATATATATATATATATATATATATATATATATGTGTGTGTGTGTGTGTGTGTGTATGTGTATGTACATTTAAATATATATATATATATATATATATATATATATATATATATATATATATATATATCCATAAATGTATGTAGATATGTTATGTGTATATATATCTTTATAGATATATGGATATATATATATATATATATATATATATATATATATATATATATATATATACATATATGTTTAACATATGTCCAGAATATGGGGTGGAGTCATGCCTCAGCACCAGTAGTCTCAACCTCTTAGTGCAAGGGGATGTCATGTAAGTATTGCAGGTATAAATGTAGACTGTTGCTACTGTAACAGCGGTTGTCTTAACAGAAATGTTGTGTGTGGGAGGTCACATCTGTTATTGACATATACGCCATCAGTTACTGACAGATATCCTAAGGTCATCATAGTACAGTAACTCAAATATCACAGAAATGGTCCTGTGGAATACAGCAGAGATATGACCAATAAATGTGGACAGTCTGACACACTCTGGTCAGTCCAGAGGTATACACAGAACCCCTTAGTGCAAGACATTCGGACCAAGCCTGACAATGTGGATGTTAACAGCCATGTAAATGGGTATATCACATAAATACTGGAATACATATGCCCACACAGTTTATGCATTCGCACACTCCTGTCTGTCCTGACGCATAATTACCGGTGGAGCAGAGGTCACATGCTCACATACTACCCACTAGTTAGTGACATACATCTTTACTGCATCCCACTGCTTTGTCAGACATACAAGACTGTTATGGTGGCCCGGCAGCAGTACATCTGACAAATATCTGGACATAACATCACACTGGGTAAGTACACTGAGCTGCTAGGCATGTCACAAAGCACTGTGCATACTGCAGGCAGACTGCCACAACACTTGCCTACATTTCCTATGGGGGAATACACATGTACCTGAAAATATAGCAGGCTCCACAGGCATGTCACAGCACAGAGTAACAGACACCGGTGTGAAAGTGCATACCCACAACCAATGTGAACACAGCCACAGCCACATATGGTAAGCATGCTTAATATTACAGTATATGGACTGTCTGATCAACACCATCCTCATATGTGCCACTCACACACTAACCCTGCATATACTGGGCCACTACACAGTGTAGTCTAATGCCTGATTGTGGTATGGGACATGTTTGCGTTTGGCCCTACAGACATGTAAGCCAATAGGATATCATATACTGGAGCAGCATGCAACATCAGATCAAATAGGACCAAGAACAATGACATCTACCACAGTCTGTACACAGGCCAAGGTACATATTCGCAAGACACATACTGTCGACAATCACCATAAGTACACAGACCTCATTACTGTACATACTATGACAGAATGTCCAGGTTTTGTCCTCAAATATAACTTCTACTATACGTAATATGTCTAGCAGTCTGATATCTCACTGGCTTGTTATCAGGTATGATGTCAATAAATAATGGTGTACTGAACATATGCACCTCTTACTGCATGACATATGTACAAAGGTTGATGGAGTTGTGGCTGGAGGCAAAGACACAGGGCCAATATTGACATGCTGCTGTGACAACCTCATACATTTACTGGTGTAACAAGGATTTGTTGTGACATATGTCCTATAAGGGATATGAAGTCTGTAACTCTCATGGCTGTCACCGTGTACTGACTGCAATCCGCAGACTATGCTTCTGCAGTTCTAAGATAGGTAATCTGTGAGTAACAAAAGACACATAAGACTCCAAACACTGGCCAGTCTGCAGATAACCCTACAGGTGAGAGTTTCCTCAACCACATAACACTGTCATGACAGGTATTAAATCATGTAGACCAGCCATATCCACAAAAACCCTGTTAAACCAAAATTGCTTCAAATGCAGCAGAGCAAAACTTACATTCTGTAGTCATGTCTGGAACATCCCCCTCCTGCTTGTTGGCCTGCCTCCACAGTGTATGTTGCTAGAGGTATATCCCACTACCATCTGTGATGCTGTTTGCCAAACACCGACATGAAGTCCTGCTCACAGTGAATGAAAAGGTCTAACACCCACATGATGTTCCTAGATATAGGAGTGTGTTTCCATGCAATTGGGTAAGAGAATGATACCACAGCTGTTCCACATGCAATCAGCTAGTGGGGGACTGCAGTTCATTCAAAGACCATCAGCTGATCATGAGCATCACTTACAAAACACAAGCTGCTGCCTAAGCAAAGCAGGTGTACTTCTCCACATCCACCCGAGAGGGAGTGAAAGAGACAGACAGAGACAAAGTAAGACAGGGAGGGGGTAGGAGAGTAAAAGCTAAGCATGTTTGTGTCGCACACTTACCTGCACAGGGTTTCAAACCCCTGTCTGACTATGGCATTGATATTACATTTCTATGCAGTTATTGTATGCACCACAGACCTTACATGTTGGGTACCTGTCCAAAGGTATATTATACGGTGAGTGACATCAGCAACAGTGATAAAGGAGGGATAAGGTAGGTGTAGAACATGTGCCTGTCTACAAGAACAGGTGTCAAGGACGATGCAGCCATACTCTCTAAGGAACTCACACAAATTATCACAGTTGGCAGGGTCAGGATTAGAATTCCTAACTAACTAGTTTGCCACACTACAGTAATACGCAGGTATCACATGCACTACAGAGGTTATCAGGCTGATATATGGGCAAAGGGTATGTCAAGGTGTCTGACATCAGAAAGTATGCTTCAGTAGGACAATAGAAGGTGTAGTGAGTGTGAATGGCATCCAAATCATTATACTCCACACACACAGACAAGGTTTGCCAGTACTGACATGCATGGGTGCATTGCTTCACAGGTGTGTAGTGGTTGACTGTGCCAGAAGGCTGTACAAGGCTAGGTAAAGGGTATACCTTGACATCAGGCCACATGACAATGATCTGCAGTGTGGCTCAGGGGTGTAGTCTCTGTATTGGCCCACACAGGTGGGTATTGTATTCACCATCCACTCATCTGGGTTACTATTGTGGGTGGCCAGTGCTGTGCAGTGCTTGCCATGTATGTGTTCTATATTCCATAACATGGATGGTGTCTGGGATGTGTACACATCCCACATGCATGTTCTGTGACATGTGGAAGTGTACCTGGGGTGTCTGGGGCATGTTGTGTAGACAGATCATGATTTGATGTGCCATTCCTGACCTCATGTGGTGAGAACTGGCAATGGAAACCAGGTTGACCCTGCACCTACATTGACAACATGATACAGGTAATCACTGGTGTCAGTGGCATCTGTCCATACAGGACATGTGTATAAGGCATGGTATTTCCTTTGTGGGTTACATTTGCTGACTCTACAGTTGTTGCAGGTGTCCAGTGTGGAACATAGTAAGGGACCACTGTATGGAATGATTTGCCTGTTGTAGGGATGGGACAGGGTGCCATGTCCTCTGTAATCAACTGTAATAACACCGTGGTTACTATCTGTGGGCAATATGCAGGGAACTACCAACATAGTGGATGTTGCCTAGCCGAGTGTGTTTGTGTATGAGACATAGGTGGAGAGTGTTCTCTGGGTAATACAAGGGTTGCCTATATTGTTTCCCAATCCATGAGGTCACATGTAGGGGTATAGATTGTCTACACCAACCTCTGCTGTTTGACATCTGTTTTCCTTGTAAGGTGGACATTGTGACATACAGTAGGCCCACCATTTAAGAAATTTGCAAAACGCGCTCCACAGTAAGTCCTGTTATTACACACTCACAGCTACCTCCACCCATGATATTAATGACACACACACACAGAGTCTCACAGTTGCCATGTCTGAGGTTAGAACTGCTACCTAACTAGTATATAACGCTACAACATTACACAGTTATAGCATGCACCATGGAGCTTACCTGGCTATTTATTCCACAAAGGTGTATTTCAAGGTGAATGACATCAACAGACTTGCCAAAGCAGGACAATGGAAGTTGTAGTGACTGTGAATGGCCTCAAAAGCATTGATCCCTATACAGACAAACAAACACACATGCACAAAGTTTTACAGTTGCCATGTCTGGGATTAGAGCTTCTACCAAATTAGCATATCACACTACAGCATTATGCAGATATAGCACGCCCCATGGAACTTACTGGATTTTTCTTCCCCAAAGGTGTATTTCAAAGTAAATGACATCAGCAGGCTTGCCAAAATAGGAAAATGGAAGTTGTAGTGACTGTGAATGACCCCAAAGCATTGATCCCTACACAGAGAAACAAACACACACAAAGTTTTACAATTGCCATTTCTGGGATTAGAACTCCTACCTAACTAGTACATCACACTACAGCATTATGCAGTTATAGCATACACCATAGAGCTTACTGAGCTATGTTATCTCCAAAGGTGTATTTCAAAGTGAATGACATCAGCAGGCTTGCCAAAGTAGGGCAGTGGAAGTTGTAGAGACTGTGAATGGCCACAAAAGCATTGCTCCTTACACAGACAAACACAGTCACACAAAGTTTTACAGTTGCCATGTCTGGGATTAAAACTCATACCTAATTAATAGATCACACTACAGCATAATGCAGCTATAGCAGGCGCCACAGAGCATACTGGGTTACTCTTTCCCCAAAGGTGTATTTCAAAGTGAATGACACCAGCAGGCTTGCCAAAGTATGACAATGGAAGTTGTAGTGACTATGAATGGCCTCAAAAGCATTGACCCCTACACAGACAAACAAACACACACAAAGTTTTACAGTTGCCATGTCTGGGATTAGAACTCCTACCTAATTAGTACATCACACAACAAAATTACACAGTTATAGCACACACCGCAAAGCTTACTGGGCTATTTCTTCCCCAAAGGTGTATTTCAAAGTGAATGACATCAGCAGGCTTGCCAAAGTAGGGCAATGGAAAGTGTAGTTCAAAGGTTCATATGTTGGTACTAGGCTATTGTCCCTAGGACTTATACATGCCTAGCCATGACAATTCCCTGGCTATGTCTTCCCACAATATTTACTTCCCTGGACCCTTGTCTAGCAGGGTGACTGACGTGATCCCTGGGGTGAATTTCCTATCTCCCATCCAATCATCAAGGTTCCTTTTGAAGAGGGCCAAAGAGGTACTCTGCTTGACAATTATGAGCTGCCTATTCTAGAGTCTGGGAAGTCTCTGGGTCAGGAACCCATCCCTCCAGCATGTTTTGTTCATTGTGATGACAAGGTTTGGATCCCTGGAGCATGTGGCTCTCAGGGATTGGGATTTCTTTAAGTGTAGCATGTCCAACAGCTCTAGGTTTTACATGACATTGTATGTTCAACAGAGATTGCCTCTGAGTAGATGACATGTGACAGAGTATAGCGGGATGATTTTCAGATGGTCAGCATAGGGCATCTAGTTTAGGCCTGTGATTCTTTTAGTGAGGTATTTCTGCAGATTTTGTAGTTGTTGCAGATGTCTTGTGAGGTACATACCAAATGGGGAGTTGTATTCTGTCCTGGGTCTACTGAGTGATGACTACAGTGGGACAATGGCCTCCTTTTTTCTGAATGAAATGCCCTTAGTGATGAGGTGTACCATATAGTTGGATTTCCTGACTGTTGTGGCAATGTGGTTATCAAAGTTGAGACCACTGTCCACCTGTGTCCCTAAGTCTCTTATCATACTTTCAGTGTTTAGTGTACTGCCAACTATGTGGTACTTCACAGGTACATGTCCCTTCCCAAAGGGGATGACTATACATTTTTGGCATTGAGCTTGAGGCCATGGCTCAGGCACCAAGCATCTCTTTCTGTGAGGCCCTTTTGCAGAATATCCACATCATTTGGGGATTCAATATTGGCTCCCAGTTTGCAGTCATCTGTGACCTTTGTTAGCCAGAGTCTCTTAGTGTTGGCCTGTACTTCAGAGCAGTAGATGCCAATCAAGAACGGTCCCAGGACTGAACCCCGAGGTACTCCAAATGTCACTTGTCTGGGGCTGGATTTGGAGTTGCCTACATTTACAGTGTGAGTTTTGTCAGTACGACAGTTGGCAACTCATTTGGTGACATAGGGATTAATGGCCAGCGTAGTATGTTTATCGATGATTCCAGACTGGGGGATGATGTCAAAGGCCTTTGCGAGGTCTGGATAGGCTGCGTGAATTTCCTTACCCTCATCCACAGCTCTGAAGACTGATTCAAATATGTCAATCAGGTTCAGGAGACATGATCAGCCCTTCACAAACCCAACCTGGGTGGGGTCCAGTGTTTGCAGGTTGCCAATGTCTTTGTTTATAAGTTCCATGATAATACATTCCATGGCCTTGCAGATCAGGCACGTCATACTGCTGGGGCATTAGTTCCCAGGATCCAAGGTGGATGCCCCCTTGTGGACTGGGATAACTGTAGCTGTGCGCCACTCAGTGGGCACAAAGACTGAGGTGTGGCTATGATTAGACATGGCACGTAGGTGAGGTGCCAGTTCATTTTGTAGTTCATGTAGTACACAGCCCAGGATGTTGTCTGGTCCCATGGATGCTGTTTTCTTAGCTTTGGAGAGTGTGGTTTTTACCTGTGTGGCCATTACTACCAGAATCTGGCAATCTTTCGGTATTGAGATGGGCCCTTTAGGGGGTGGGAGGGGAGTGCAGTTGGCACTGTCTCAATCTGCCAGGAAATTGGCAACATCCTTGGGATCAGTATATTTAATGCCATCCTGTTGTAGCTCAGAGCAGATCTGAGCATTGTCATTTAGATTTCTGACATAGCTATGGAACAACTTACAGTTGTCTTTGGAATCTTTGGCTACATTGTGTTTGTAACTAGCTTTGGAGGATTTTATGAGAGATCTCAGCTTCTTACTGAGGCTAGTAAGGGAGTATTTTGCATCCTGGGAATTTCTTCTTTTCAGCAACAGTTTCTTCCTTTTGTTGTAAAGTTTGTTTATGGCATGGGACCACCACATTGGCTTCCTTTTCTTGGTGGGGAGTGTCTTGGTTCTATTTAGGATGGCACAATTCATGCACAAGTGGATATGCTCGTACATTGCCTTAGTGTAGGATTCAGCAGTCGACCTTTCAGTTCCCGTCCGCATGGGGTGTCATGATGTTTGTCACGTCTGACATGTGTAGCATGAAGTTGGCATTGGAGACGTGCGTTACGGAGGTTTCCTTACTGGGGTGTGGGGGAGGGATGTGGATGTTAATGGTGATTAGCTTATGGGCAGACCTGACCACCGATTGGGGTGACCATAGGTGTGGAGCATTGATTTCCCATGTTGGTAATGACCAGGTCAAGGATATTGGAGCCCCTAGTGAGACTATGAGTTACTTGATCCAGGGCATTGGGAATTATGACTTCCAAGAACTGTTGGGCACACGTGTTGGTACACAGATAGTTTTCCCAGTTAATGGCAGGGTAGTTGAAGTCACCCAGTATTAGGGGTGTTTGATTGTATCATAATATTTTCCAGTATGTTTAGAAAGGTGTAGTGGGAATCTTGGGGCATGGTGGGGGATCTGTAGCAAGCTATACAATTTGGATTGCAGTTTTACCTAGTGTTAGTTGCAATGGGAGAATTTCAGATGCATTGTTTTGGGCAAGTAGCCTGGTCGTGGGAATATCCTTGGTGAATATGGACACTCCTCCACCTTTAGTGTTTTGGTCCTGGTTTGGTGGCCGACAGGTGTGGTAAGAGCTGTACCTGGTATTGTAGGGGTGGTCTCCGGTGCCTTGGATCAGGTCTCTGTTTTACTGCACAGATATCGATGTTCTCTATTTTTAGGAGTGCCTACTGACTGTGAATGGCCACAAAAGCACTGATCCCAACACACACACACACACACACACACACACACACACACACACACACACACATGCACACACATAGTTTTACAGTTGCCATGTCTGAGATTAAAACTTCTACCTAGTTAATACATCACACTACAGCATTACACAGTTTTAACACACACCATGGAGCTTATTGGGGTGCTCCTTCCACAAAGGTGTATTTCAAAGTGAATGACATCAGCAGCTCTGCCAAAGTAGGGCAATGGAAATTGTAGTGACTGTGAATGGCCTCCAAAGCATTGATCCCTACACAAACAAACACACACAAAGGTTTACAGTTGCCATGTCTGGGATTAGAACTCCTACCAAACTAGTACATCACACTTCAGAATTACGCAGTTATAGGATATAGCACTGAGCTTACTAGGCTATGCTTTCCCCAAAGGTGTATTTCAAGATGAATGACATCAGCAGGCTTGCTAAAGTAGGCAATGGGGAGTGTAGTGACTGTGAATGGCCACAAAAGCATTGATCCCTACACACACACACACACACACACACACACACACACACACACACACACACAGTTGCCATGTCTGGGACTAGAACTCCTACTTAACTTGTACATCATACAGTGCATTATGCAGTTATAGCACACACCATTGAGCTTATAGGGCTAATCTTTCACCAAATGTGTATTTCAAGGTGAATTACATCAGCAGGCTTGCCAAAATAGGACAATGGGGAGTACAGTGTGTGTGTGTGCGGGTCACAAACCATTCATCTGGTAGCAGACACACAACACTCAGGCACACAGCGGTTTAAATTTAACAGGTATGAGTATACAACTACTAGATGGATAATGACTTGTACAGTCATGTTACACAGTTATCACAAGCGCCACAGACACTATATTGCTGAGGGATACCAGAAGCAAATGTTTTCAGTGATTGACATTTGCACATCATGTGGTTTTAGCCAATTGGATGTTTGCTGGGTGGAACAGGCCTCATGATGGGAGGCTCTTTATCACTGTCTGTCACTCTCTTCCACACATCTATGTATGTGCAAGTTTGGCCTATTATAGTGTGTTGTCCTTGGATATATGTGTGTATTCCTATCCAATGTGTGTGCAAAGCATGCCTGGTGTGCAATGTGGAGTGTATGCACAAATCTCTGTGACTGTTCGATATGTATAGTCCACTGTTGTTGCCAGACATGGGCTTCATTTCTGTAAGTGTAGGAGCATGCCCAGTATGACCTTTCATTAGTTTGTTGTCGGACATGGGCTTCATTTCTCTAATGTGGGAGCATACCCAGTATGACCTTCTGTACTGAATGTGTGTGAATCCATTCCAAGTAGTTTGCACTCCAGTGCAGGCTTTTATGTTCTACACCTACAGCTAGCAACCTGTTTCTGCAGGATATCTGTAGATTGGTTGACAATATGGGGTCAAAATGGACAGAGGATAGTGAGTTACTGTAGGTAATTGCGTCTGTGCTGCTTCTGCTAGATGGTTTTGGTGTTAGCAGAGATATTCAGACATATGTACTGTTTTGCACTTGATGTTTTATGTCATCAACTACAGTCAGGTATACATATTTGCTTGCAGTAATTTCCTGGGGAACACAGGGTGAATGAAGCTGTGTCCAGTACTGTGGTTTGCAGCCTGCATATTCTTGCACAATCATGCCATTCTGGAGGGGAGCTGAAGACACTTGCTGATGGGGCTGTGTAAATGGTTCAGCACCTTGGTACAGTGGTGGCTGAGGATCCCATGCTTGTACAGCCATCAATGTGACAGTATGGCCATATCCTGCTGTGGCCATACCTCACAGCTGTACATATTCACACAGGTTACCCAGAGGCAGGCATCATATTTCTGGTCATTGTGGTTTACAAACAGGTTTGTAGCCACCCATTCATGTGTTTGCAGGCAGGGATAGTATGTGCACATGGCTGAGTTTCAGACTTCACACACTCCATGGGGTCCATGCACCTACCCTCCCTATGTTATTCTATCCTCTTCCAAACATTATGCAAACATTATCTGATAAGTTCCCTATAGTTATCACCTCATCCCAGCAGTAATTTGGTGTTGGTCCACAGTTCATGCAGTAGGACATGGTGGACATGTTACTGGGATTTGTCAACATGGCCATGCATTTGGGTTTTGTGGAGTGTGTTATGTTGTAATTTGGGAGTCCATGACATAACATATATTGGCAGTACAGGTGAGACATAGGCCTTTGACAGAGGACTGTAGGGCATTTGGTAGTGATGCAGGACATCTATAGCAGGCTGTTGCATTGTGTCACTCCTACAGTCTCAAGCTGCACAGTACTATATTCCCCTGGGGTGACAGGGTAGGTGTGCAAAGTGTTAATGCCAATAGTTTCTGTCATTATTGATCCAGTGGTGTGGATGCTGGCAGGGTGCTGTTTACAGCTAGGGACACACCTGCATGGGACACCTTTTTAGCATGCTACATTCTGTGGCTATTTCCATACAGAGGTGGGGGTCATATTGCACTCATTCCCAACAGCAGGGATAAGACCTGTGAGGTACCTGTAGCTGATGGTGGGGTGAGCTGGGTGCATGTGTGCTATGGAAGCTACTTGCAGCTGACTCACAGATACACATGGGGCATTCCACTTATGCTGGCTTGTGCAGAGACATCAGCAGTTTCTCAATACTTCATACCTGTGACCTTTGTGGCCTGCCAGTGTTTGGCCAGACGACATCGGTATTCCATACTACAAACCAGACTAATGTGCTGCTAATCTGTATGTACAATTCTAAAGGTGTGTCCATTTGACAGTAACATTTTATACACTGTCTGTCTAGGGTACTTCCACCTGTGAACTTTTTGTATGTCTGGGCCCACATTCATGCCATGTCCATCTTTCAGATAGTGACAGATATTACATCCAAACAATTACTATGGCTTACTGCTGGAATGTATCTTGCTGGGATGCATTGTGTTTGGCACTGCAATTGTGAGACCTTAGCCCTGTCATCGGCAGTATTGACCAATGGCCACAAGGACAAAACCCACCGTGCCTACATGCTGAGCACTCTCACACAATATACAACACACACACCAACCTAACACACACAGCCCTGCATATTGTACACGTGCTACAATCTATCTTGTTACTTTGTCTGGCTCAGGTAATCTGTGCTCCACTGTTATTATACCTACACATACATGTTATTACATTTCTACATAGGACTGTGTGTGGG
This sequence comes from Protopterus annectens, assembly GCF_019279795.1. NCBI lineage: Eukaryota > Metazoa > Chordata > Ceratodontiformes > Protopteridae > Protopterus > Protopterus annectens. The sequence continues at coordinate 1,319,273,458 of NC_056747.1, read as the reverse complement.
GGGGGGGGGTTCACACCTAACAACTGTACATATTTGCTATGACTGTACTGGTATTTTAGGTACTCCATTTCATTCTGTATTCTGACCTATCATGCAGATTAGAGGCATATCAGTGTACTACAGTTCTTAGGTTTTATTCACCTACATTTCAGTTTCAGACTTCTTACTCTTCAGAACTAAAATCCCACTGCCTGACCTGTCGTAGTCTGTCTGTGTAGGTCTGGAGGGGGGCCTGTATTCCATAGCCATCAGTCAGAGGCCTTAGCACAGCCTTTCTTTGTGTTTGTCTATGCCTGTCCTGCTGGCTGAGATTGTTGCTGGGTATGTAAGCCTCCCTGACTGGCATGTGTGTGTCGTATGGACACACATTTGGCCCACCACACTTCCTGCGGTGGGTTTTGTCACTTTGTCTAGTACTGGCTACTATAGTGACATCAGTATTTTTTACAGATTTTATGCTGCCATTATAGGTGTCTACTATCTGCTGGCATCCCATTCAGCCACCTGATTCCCATGCATGCTCACATCCATACCATAGATGCAAGTAACAAAACATACTAGTCTATTCAGCAATTGATAAGAAGAGTGACTTACCTTGTGGCTGTGCCAGTATTGAGGATGGTACTGGAGGGCTGACTTTTTTGGATGCACATAGTACACTCCCTGTACATGGTTGTGCACAGGTATTGTCATTTTTCACATCCCTTTTACTGTATGTGCGAGTCAGATGGAGGTGTCATTCCTTGGGTACCTACCATGTCAGTGTATGTGCTATGCGTTGTCTCTTTGCCAAGGCCTGGGCATACTGGGCATGCCTCCTTCTGCCTTCTGGGTCAGGCTCAGGTTGTTCCTCCTCAGAGTCACTCTGTGCCTGTGCAGGCCTTGGCAATGGTGGGTGGGCTGTGTGGCCCTGCCCCATGATGTTCCTGCTGCAGCTGTTTCTGCAGTATCATATTGTATAGCATGGCACATACGATGACAATTTGGGTACATGTAGCTGTTGAGTACTGCAAGGCTCCACTGGATATGTCCAGGCACCGGAACCGTGACTTGAGCATCCCAAACACATGTTCTATTATGATTCTGGTCTGTGTGTGCCGCATTATGGAGTTCTTTCTCGGGTGTGTGTGCATTTCTGATGGGTGTCATCAGCCATGGCTCCAGTGCGTAAACAGCATCCCCCACTAGGTGGCCATAAGGGATGTCTCCATTGGCAAATCTCTGGTACAGCTGCATTATATGCCAGATGTGGGCATTGTGATAGCTTCCAGGGCAGCCAGCACACACATTCATTATTATGCCCTGGGCATAGCACATGACCTGGCAGTTCATGTAGGCGAAGCCATTGTGGTTGATGTAAACCCTACACCACTCACCTGGTGGTGCTTTGATGTGTATGTGCATGCAGGCTATAGCACCTACTACCTCAGGATTTTCTGCTATGTGGTGGAAGAGATGCATATTGCTGGTCAATGCCTCACGGGTGTTGTGGAAATATATGTGCTCACTGGCATGTGCTGACATGGCATCCAGGAACTGGTGGAGTACCCTGGATACTGATGCCTGTGAGATCCCCATGATATCCCCAGTTGGATTTTGGAAGGTACCTCTGGCTAGTATTCTTAGGCCTACACATTCCTTGGTATCAACTGGGATGGGTTCCCTCTGTTGGTTCTGTGTGTGAGGCGTGGCCAACACAGCTCAACAATTTGCTGTAGGAGGTCCCTGTCCACCCTATAATGCTCCATTATCTCCAGCTCATGTAGCCCCTAGAAGGTTACCCTGGGTCTGTACACTCTTCTCTTTCTCCTCATTGTGGGTTGGTCATCAGCATTCTCATCCTCACCACCCTCAGCCTCTTCCACATGTTGATTTATGAGAGCTAATGCAGCCCCTATCATTTTTTTGCACAGGTGGTCTAGAGTTTGTGGGAAAAACCAAAGGGAAAGGTGTTTGCTTAGTTTATAGTAGTGTGTTGGGCTGGGCTGGGCTGCTGCCTGTGTAATTGGCTGATTCTGATACATTGCACCTGCCAGCTATGCTAGTTCTCCTTTATTACCTTCCTACTGCTGTTTCCCTTCCCATTGCCTTCCTGTTTACACCCTGAGGCACGCCGTGCAAACACAGTGCTCAGATATGCATGGAGCTGCTATTTCCTGGTTTACCTTTTTTTATAATTTAAATCTCAGTGCATGGCATGCACACCCATTTATGCACTGTAAAGAGTGCTTGGCAGCTTCAGACACACCCTCTTGCTTAGCTCTGCTAAGCTAAGGGCAAACCGGAGCCACAGGGTTCCAATAAGCTTACAGTATGCCTGACACACCTCTTTATGATGCCAGCTAGCTCTTAGGCTTGCACCACGGTCTTCCTGCACCTACATGGTTGGGTGCAGGCTAGCCATGAGGGAAATCTGAGATTCAGTATCATTCCCCTCATTTGCATAGGATTGACTGCTAATGCCTACTTACAAGTCCCACACTGAGCCTTCCCCCTTAGCAACCACTATTCACTGGCCTTGTTGTCTTCTTCCTGCCATTGACTTTAATAGCAAAATTGTGATTTTTCAGGGAAAGCTTTTTTCAGGTTTTTCTGTTATGTTTCGGCCGAGCCCATTTGCATGCTGCTGCCCTACACTTAAACACTCAAAATCGGCCCCCAAAAATAAAAGTTATTATTTTTTTTGCAACTGTTTTCCATGCCAATGGCCATATATTTGGCCATTGGCATGCTTTCCACTTTATATACACCCTTTATTTGGAGCTGTCATGGCTCCATTTTGTAGTTTGCAGATATGTATGCGGTTACTAACTGAGTACATTTCTGCAAGTTGCACTAGTCCTGCAGGGACCACTGCCAGCTTCCTGGGTCACAAATTCACCCCATTTGCATGGTTTTCACCTGCAAATGGGGTAATTTGCATACAGGAGCTGTGTCCATGCAGGAATAGTGCAGGAGCACTCGTACACGTTCATTATCATTAGGGTCACTGCAAAAATATATCCCATGTGCCTCTGATACAAGGTTTGGGAGGTCACTCAGTGGAAGTTCTAGCTTTGCTGAAGTTTTCGTTTTGTTTTTGCTGATTGGTTTTTCAGTGACCTTCTCACTTTTTGTTTTAATTTGTTGTTTGGGATATTTTTGAAGTGACCCTAATGATAATGGACATCAGTTGGGTATAACAGTCCTGTGTTTCTTATGTTTAGTCAAATACTCTGCTTGTGCTGTGCTGACGAGGTCATAACAAGGCCGAAATATGCATATCCACAGCTAGTGGGGTTTGTCTTTATTGGCCTGAAATTGTCCATTAAAATGATGAAACAAGTCATGGGCATTCAGAATCGCCAGTTAGCTGAAACACCTGATGTTCATAAGGGTCATTTGAATATATCCCATGTGCCTCTGATACAAGAGGTTTGGGAGGTCACTCAGTGGAAGTTCTAGCTTTGCTGAAGTTTTCATTTTGTTTTTTTTTTTAATTTGGGGCATGTTTTTAGGTAATAATGTCAACTCTCATAAAATTTGAATGTAGGCAAAACATTAATTTGGACATTCTACATAAACATTTCATTTTATGGGGAGACTTCTGTTGTGGCTTTATAATAGTTTGGCATGTGTTTGTTAAGGCTCCAATTAATTTGGTAGTTAAAAGAATTTCCACCATAAGCTGATGATGTTTTGTAGAGAGAATAGTACTATTCTGCACACCATATTAAATACTCAAGAATCCTGTGATAAAGAAGGAGAAAAAAAGCCAAGTTCACTGAAATGGGTTAGAACAGTGAACTGAGCAGTAGATCTGGCAGAACGGTGCTCTCGGGTTCTGCCATCAGTCCTTGTGTGGTGGAGAAAAATGTTTCCTTCTCTGATATTGTTCAGGAAATTTAACAAAATGAATAAAAAAGCTGGATGAAAGCAATGAATCAACACAGCAGAAGATCTCTTAAATAAAAGAAACAGAAAATGAACATTATGACTCCCTTTGGGAACTGACAGATAAGAATGTGGAGTTGAAGGCACTCATACCATCTGCAGAGGCCAGGACAGACCTTTTGAAAGCCCAAATGATTGAGCAAGAAGCCCATGTCATGTATAAAAACATACTTCTTATATGTATTCCAAGAGACCCTGGAGGGGTCAGATTGTCTACATTATGTAGCTCAGACATTGGTAGAATGGTCAGAAATCTCACTTCTTGAAATTAAGCTGGGAAGAGAGACTGTCTCTAGTAGTATCCCCATCCACAGATAGAGGAACCAAAAGACCCAAGCAGATTATATGTCAGTGTGAGACATATTCACTGAAAAAAGGTTCTTACAATGATCATGGGGGCTGAAGATGATGCTGAAAATGTATAGGTCTAATGGAATTTTTGATGCCACTTGGAGCATGATTATTCATCAGCTACACATCAGAGAACAGCTGCTTTTCTCCTGTGTTTTCAAGCTTGGTGATGATTGTGACACCAGGGAAATACTACCAGTCCAGCTATCTGGAAGTTTGTAAATAACTGTATGTCACTTGAAAATATTAATATGATTCGTATAGAGATGTGACACTGCCAGCCCAGCTGTCTGGAATTTTGAAAATAATCATATGTCATTTGTGAATAGTGATATGATTCATGTGCTTCTCTTACAAATGTAAGAGAACTGTATGTTATGTACTGAGCTTCAAGGATGTAACCTACTGGGAAAGAGCAGACATGTGTATAAACTATATACCTGTGCAGATATGTGTTTTAATGGTAAAAGTCGGAATAAACATAGTTACCTTGCAAAACTTCAAGAAAATAAGTTAAAAGTGTTTTAAGATGTGCTATAAAAGTTAGTTTCAAGGCAGCAAGGAGATAGGATGTCTAGAGCTAGGAGTTTCTTTCTATTGTCTTGAAAGAGAAATAATTACTAGGTTTAAAATGTAAAAGTGTTTAATTGTTTTATGACTTCCAATTCTAGACAAACTTCTGAGAGATATGTACTTCTCACACAGAGATGCTAAAACTTCTGTTGGTATCTGTTAGCCTGGGAACTGAGAGGAGGTGACAAATGATGTTATCCAGCTGACCCAGCAGTAATGTTTTGATATTAATTTGGGAACTGTTTCAGAAACTGTTTTTGGACCTGGAAACATTCTGTCATCAGCACTTGCCTTGCTAATAGTAAGTAATCAGGGTACACTAATCTCTTTTAGATATAGATAGGAATATAGTAAACATTACTTTAGATGAATATATTTGAGACTGTCCTGCAATGGTATTTTAAAATATTTCCTCTGATTCTGAAGTCTGTAGTCACTGTGCTGAGTTATTGAGTATTGTCTTATTCTCTTATTATTTATTATTAAATATATTTAAACCTTTTAATTGTGGCTGGTTTGTTTAGAGATATTTTAGCTCTTAGAGTACTTGCATATGTATTTGGTGACACTGTATAGGGCACTCCAATAGCCTTGCAAGTCATGGTCACACTTACTATTTGGATAATAGTAACATTACACAGTAGGATTGTTCACCCTTTGAGAAGGGCCTTAAAGTAGCTGATAAGGGGTTCTGGTGGCAGTGCTAACTATCTTATGGTCTGGGCATAATGGGGCATAGCTAGTAAACCTGTGCCAGCCTTTCCCAGGTATGTGTTTGTGTATAACCAAATCTCAAAGTGTGTGTGTGTATGTGTGTGTGTGTGTGTGTGTGTGTGTGTGTGTGTGTGTGTGTGTGTGTGTGTGTGTGTGTGTGTCAGCTACTTTGGCAGGGACACAAAGCACTGGTTGGACAGAGAGAGTGTTAGGAAGACTTGGCTTGGAACCCTGGCTAAGGACTCAACTCTATAGCTGTACCAGTGGGGAGTCTTACTGGGGATCTGGAGAAAGAGGGAGAAACCAGCCCCAGACTGATTGTGATCTCTATGTACTCTTAAGGGAAACTGTACTTTACTGTGTGCACTTGTCATCCTCCCAATGTGTACATTGATGATGATGTCGGTTTTTCTTCACCATGGGTGCTCATACCTACAATCACAATGAGGAAGCTTTGGCTGCACTGCAAGCTATTTCTAAGAATGTAGTGGATAATGGGGTGCCAACTAATATGACTCTCTTATTGGGGAGAGTGAGGAGAGATAGGCAGGCAATCCCAGTATCTAAGCCACTAAATCAAGCAGATGGTTCTTCTTGTTTAAGATGGCTTCAGAAATCTCAAAGACAGAGAGCATGGTTAATAAGAGAAAAGTGATCAGAAGGCCATTGTGAGTCAGGTAACAGATAAGCAGAGTATTGGAAGTTTTGTTCATTAGTCTTAATTTCCTTTATGTCTGCTCTCAAGTGTCACATATTTTCACTGCTAGTGACTTTTAACATTAACTGTTTGCAAGTTTTACCTGTAATAAAGTCCTGTGATGTTCTTTAGTAAGAGATAAAGTTTTTTTATTTGGTATAGCTTTAACTCAGAATCATTTGCTGTCAATTAAAGTTTATAACTTAAAAAAATGGGTAATATTTGTTATATTAGAAGCTCACTTTAAAGATAGGCATATTTACGTTATTGCAGGTTGAGTATTTAAAGCATGATATTCTTAAAGGTGGATTATTGAATATTATTGTTATTTAAGACTTGGAAATATAAGTTCCCTCATGGTTAGGATTTTGGTTCATGCAGAATATTTATTTGGTCCCCTGGGGGACATCATTATTTCCCAGCCCAGCCCCCAGTGCCCCACAGCCATATTGGATTTACCAGTTTATCTTCTACCCCCAAAACTTAATTCTGATGCCACTTGGGCTGGTCATGGATCCTAAGAGCATCCTTGGGGCTCAGCCTCTCCACTTCTGTAATGTCTTTTTTTTCTTTAAATACATACCCCCTGCCCAACCTCCCATGCTCAATACTTTGTCTGAGGCAACTCTGCTCATTGGTCCATGCCTTCCTCCCCTAAGACAGGCACTCCCATCCCTTACTGCCACTCCATCAGTCACCCAAACTGCTAATCAAACCTGGGTTGACTAGGTTGTAGTTAGGAATGTATCCCTTTATGCCAACAGAGAGGCTGGGCTTTAATTGATACTGAGCCTTGGAAATGGGTATGAGGCAACAGAAATGAGGCTCAGACCTCCTTGGAACTGCAGTATAACATTTTGTATACAGTTGTTTGTGAACTGTTAATCCTTCTGTTCTAAATGAAATGTTTTAAATACAGGACCTGATTGTGCTATTTTAAGCTTTTATACCAGTCGGTGGCAGATGTATTTATTATTTAGTAGTACTCCAGTTAGTCCATATTGAATGGGTGGTTTAAAATCTGTACTGGATTTTATCTATGGAGGATCATGAATATTAATTATTATTATTATTAATATTATTAGTAAGTGGATCTGAGATAATTAGTCACATTTCTTCATGTCTTTAGCTATGTTTTTTATACGGTTTAATATTTTTGAACAAATGGTCTCAGGAAATTATGTTTTATTTTTTTTTAAATACATGATTTTGCCTTTACAAATTATAGTCCATCTGTCACTGGGTAAATGACACTGAAGAAGCTATTGTGTGAAACGGATATGTTGTTGGTGGCCAAATTAGCACTTCCTGAATATTTTCAAGCCTGACTTGTGTTTTCAGCTGTTTGGTTATATGTGAGTTTATGACTAATGAGAACATGTTTTGTTGGGAATGCAAAGCTACATTTACTATTTTTTATGAACTAGCAGGCAATTCTTAGTAGCATAAAGAAAGGTGACACCTTCTGGCTTTCTTTAGAGAGATAATGGATATAAATAAACATGTTGATCTAATTAGGACAAGATGTGGAGGTCTACACTATTAACATGGAATGTCAATGGCCTGAATAATCCTGTGAATGAGGCTTAAAACAACTAGCCCCAGAAGTGGCTAGTTTACAAGAAGCTCATTTAGGTGAAGCAGAGCATGGCAACCATACTAATATGTAAGGGGTCTTAGGCAAACTCTGGTAGACAAGGAAGGAGATTCAGTTTATTAAGAGAATTCTTGAAATGAGTCAGGATAATGTTGGGCTGTGTGCACCCTCCCCCTCCCAGAATCAAGCTTAGGGAAGCAAAGATACTACTTGGTATGTGACCTTAAGGAACTTGGACAGGCAGCAGGGTCCTAGAAAGATTAGATTGACTCCAGTGCATATTTTTTGAAACTTACACTGATTAGTTTAATTAATACATACTTGTTGAGAGCTTCCTCCTGCATGAGTAATATTTTTTTATATTTTATTCCCATAGACACACAAATTGGTCAAGAATTTAACAAAATATTAATTTTTCTTGAGCATTGGTATGTGCGAATTGAGTTTCAGATAAAGACATTACTTTTATCTCATCATGCAGCTCTACATATTGTACTGGCTAACCAGAAAACAATTGAACTAGCTAGGCTTTAGCATTTTGTCCACTTACAAACTGATCAATCCAAAGGTTAGGACATGGGTTAAATGTCAAGTTGATTCCAGCTGTAGGGGAATGAGATTCATTGATGAGTCCACTTACGACTCAACTTGACAAACGTAAGGAAGAATGGAAAAAGGTTACAGCTCATTTTAGAGAGGCACAACCTCAGATTAAACAATTGCAGGTTAAAGGAACTGCCCTCAGCTCAAATGAACAAAGCCGTTAGAGGATGCTAAAAATATCAATTGATTTCTTTTCCAATAAGGTAGTTACATAAGCTGGCATTATGTCATTCCAATTTTGATATATTGTCAAGAGCTTTTAAATCTCTCACATGCAAGCTGAGACAACAGCATGTCCAAAGAGGGATATTTAGAGGCAGAGATCCAAGTGGGGTAGAAATGGGTAGACGAGCTAATCCTGGAATAATTCCCTTTGTATTCTTAAGATCTCTGTATTATTGAGCAACAACAATTGATGTTAGGAGAGACTCGCCTTACCTAAACAGACAAAAACTGGCAAGGGAATTGTTTATGAGTCCGTTTACCAGTGAAGAGGTATAAGAAGTGATTAAAAACAATAAAAACTCCAGGATCCGATGGTTGTGCTAGAATGGTTTGGAGGGTGGTAGATTCAGAATTAATCTTGTATTGGACACAATTATTTAACAATGGTATTGAGGAATGAGAGATCCCAAAATGGTGGAAAGAGGTCATTATATCATTGCTACATAAAGATGGTAATGATGCAGGGCTTCCCTCCTAATACACCTAATACATATCAAACCATGGCTAAAAGATTTATCATAGATGAAGTGAGTGTCCTCTTTAATCCCATGGTTAATTAATCCAGATAAATGTGAATTTATTGCAAGATGACAAACATTTGATAATACTGTGTACACATCGTTACTGTTTTGAGATGCAAAACATTTAGGGAACAATTTGGTATTCTTAGGGATGAATGCAGATAAAGCTTGTGATAAAGTAGATTGGGATTTAATTTTTTTTTTGTATTACAGGCAATGGATTTCCCAGATAAATTCATGGTCCTGAAACAAAGGATATATGTGGAAGCTGTGGTGAGAAAACACCAGCAAGACTATTGAGCACTGTATACTTAAAGAGGTGTACAAGACAAGGCTGCCAGCTATTCCCATTTCTTTTCACTTTGTGTATAGAGACACTATCTACATGGATTAGATATTCATCAGTAGCCAGTTATAGATGGATAACTCTTGACCAAAAAAATGACTCTTTATGCAGATGATAATCATATTATACTTTGAAACCCAGATACCAATTAGCTAAATTATTTGTTATGCTAGAAGAGTTTGAGAGTCTGTTTGGATATTAGGTGAATACTCAGAAGACACAGGCATTAGCATTAAATTATGTATTTAGATATGAGCTAAGAAGAAAATACACTTATATCTGGAATCAAAATAAAATAAAAGATTTAGGCATTTTCACCCTGAATTATTGACAATTTCTTTTAAGACCTCTCTGTAACAGGCTCCATTAAATGTAGAGAGGATATTTACTTGTTAGAAGGTCATGCTGCTAGATGAAGAGGAAAGGGTCACTGCTCTCCTATTCTTCCCTTTACTACATTTTTTATACTGGTGGAGGCCTTTATCACAGTATTGTCAGCAGATCGTATATGAAGGCTAAATTCTCAGAAAAGGAACTTTTTCTGGGATGGAAGGAGAGTGAGGATAGTTTTATCAGTGATTACATTATCAAAACCTATTGGGGAGCCTTCGGATTCTGGATATTGATAGACATATGCAGGCTGTTCAATTTAATATAGTCTGTAGGTATGTAGATGAGGAATTTGCAGCAGTTTGGAAGGAGGTATTAAGTACTCATTTAGGGATAGGTCCGAGAATGGACTTGATGGAAATATTAGACAGGTAATTAAACTTTAGAGAGTCTGACTTTATTCTAGTGGGACATAAACATTTTATAAGAGATGGTTCTCAAAAATGGAGGCCAAGGCATTAACACAGACATTAGGCCCAGTTGTTGGAGGAAACATAGATGCGAAAGTTCAAAATCTGCCATGGAGATGGGCTAGGCATAAGACTCAACTACTGGTATCATTTGGTGGTGGGAGATAATTGAAAGACCTGGGCTACAGCAAGAGACCAGTATGCATTATCTCAGGACTATAAGCCAGAATATTTGCAGTTATTAAATGTAGCTAAACAAATCGGTTTAGGTATTTTTTTGTTAACAGAAGAGCCCCTGAAAAAAGAATGTGTCAACTGGGTTAGAGAGAGGAATGTTCCCCAGAGCATCAGGATAGGAGTGGGTGTCATATTTTACAGGAAATTAAGAGGTACAAGCATTAGCAGAGAGTTGGAATAAGGACTTAGAGGGGGACTTGTACCGAGAAGAGATGGTTAAAGGTCTGTAAACTCATAAAAGAGACTGTAAAAGCAAGGCAATTTCACATTTTGCATGGAATTGTTTGCATAACTATTTTTACACCCCAACAAGTAAACCAAACAAAATGACAAACAGTGTACTAATAAACTTAAAAAACAAATAAACGCCACACAGGTTGAATCAACCGAATTTATTACACTTGATAAAAAATATGAACCAGTGTAAGAGCTTTCGTTCAGACACATATTGGACTTCTTCAGAAACAAACTTGCCAACATTAAACCATCCCTTAAATAACATCTTGATACAATTGGTGACAAAATGCTTAAAGTGATACACCCTAAAATACAAACCTGTCTTCACCTAATTCAGAGCATAAAACCCATACAACTCTAAAACATAGAAATAATTGTTGAATAAAAATGTGTGTGTGTGTGTATGTATATGTATATGTATATGTATATGTATATATATATATATATATATATATATATATATATATAAATAAAATAATAAATAAAATGCACAGAAATTACCTAGATAAATAAATATTCGTACTAAGTTAACCATTGATCCTAAATAATCCAAATTTAAAAACAAGTAATCATATAACAGAAAATATATGTGTATGTGTATGTAATGTACATAGGTACCCAACAAGGTTAGTCAGAATTTATCCTAATCGTATGACTGATTGTTGGAGATGTGACACGGTTCAGAAGAACATGTGTTCATGTGTTTTAAGACTGCCAGAGGTTAAAGCAGTATTTGAAAGAAGAGGAAGGTTTGCTAAGCAGACATTTAAACACAGAGATGAAATTAACCAAGGATGTGCTTCTCTTAGGAAATGAGAAAAATGAACTTAGACACTGGGTTACACAAAATGCTATTTTTAATACTGACTTTGGTTAAAAAGACAGGATAAAAAGAAAACCCATGGAGCCACCATGACGGTTAAATTTTTATTTAACACACAGATAAGCACTTTCAAGCATTAGCTCTTCATGAGATCTAACAAACAGTTAAAGTCAACCATGTTTAAACAAATAGTAACCAATTAGAATCAACAGCAGAACCTATGCCCCTTCAATAAGGGTTTTAAAGGCATACAAGCATTTAACCTAGGTGTATGGTTAGCTTGCAATTCAGCCATCCATCTCAGTTCAGCTAATTTAGTACTGTGTACAATGTCACATCCCCTCATACTCACTTGTTGAATGTATAACACCATAAACTGAAATCTATGCTTTTTATTTATTTCAGTATATTGGTGTAGAGCATTACTTCTCAAACATAATCTGATGTCACTCATATGTTGCTAAATATATTGTTTTAACATTCTATTAGTCTTCCCGACATAGAATGCTTGACATGATATGCACTCAGCTAAATACACCACATTTTAGTTCTGCAGTCTGCATGTTATCTAGATATATACTTCCTACCTGACACAGGATGTACAAAGATGTTATTTTCTTTGGTATATTGACATGCCTTGCATTTCTCACATTTAAAAGTTCCCAACTTCTTCCTATGTGTTGTGGACTTGTTGGGAAGTATATTCTTACATAAAATCTGCTTCAGATTTTGGTTGTTAGTATAAGCAAATCTGGGGTGGGGACCTACTAGTGCTTTCAGTATATCATCAGTATGTAAAATCTTCCAGTTCTTTTTTATCACCTGGGATATGGCATCAATGTCACTATTATAGTGTAAGTTTATTCTCACAAACAGGTTATTTTTTAGCTTCTGTTCATTAACAATAGTCCCATTGTCAGAATTGCCCATATTACATTCAAACCATGGCTTCCTTCTATTCCTTCTCCAATTTTTTGTCCTGGCTATTGTTCTCTTAACTCTTTGTGTTGGATAGCCATGGCTAGCAAACATATACTGCATGTTGTCTAGTTCACTTTCACATATACTATCCTCAGTGCACAGTCTAGAGATTCTTAACCCCTGCCCACTCATTACAATATTAAAATGCGCCTCGGGTGCATACTGTCATACATTACAATGTTATTTCTGCAAAAACATTTCCTATACACTCTGGTTTGTAGTTTGCCACTCAAATCTTTGTAAATCTTCACATCCAAAAAAATCTATTGATTCAGCAGAATAGCTCACAGTAAAATGTAAGAAATCTGTTGTATTTTCCAAGTATCTAACAAATAACAATAATTCATCAGTTGCACTACTCCATAAAATAAATATGTCATCCACAAAATAATGGTATAATTTTAAACTTGCCTTCCATGGACAAGTACTCACCAAGTTGGCATATGTGTTGGCACAGGGGGTACCCATGGCTACACCATCTCTCTGCCAATAATATTGATCATAAAACATGAATAAATTATTGCCCAAGATCAATTTAATAAAAGCACATATCTGTGTAACTTTTTTTCCTCAAATGTTGCATGAGTTAATATAAAATCTTTAACAGCTGTGATTCCATAAGAATTCAGAATCAGAGTAAATTATTCATATCTAAAGTCACAAATAAGTAACTTTTATGACCAGTTATAGATTCATTGGAATCACTCAGAGATTGTAAGAAACATGAAGTATCATTTACCGCTGCTGGCTCATATGATGACATTTATTTAACTTTCTTCTCCACCGATGTGGAGAGGAATTCAGTGACCCATCCTTCGCCAGATACTATCGCTCTATAGGGGGGATTGAGGAGATTCTTATGAATCTTAGGTAAACCTTTCAATATAGGTATAACAGGTTGTTCCACTATCACAAACCTATATATGTCTTCAGTTATAACATTAGATTGCAATAAATCATCTAATGTATGTTTTACGTGTACAATAAAATCACTCACTTGATTACATGTTATATTCTAATAAGTAACATTTTCTCTAAGCATTTTCAACATGTCTTGTAAGTAATTTCCTCTATCAAGTAATACAATTCCACCCCCCCCCCCACCTTATTAGCTGGTCTGATAGTAACAACAAAATTGTTCTTCAAATTGTTAAGAGCTTTCAGTTCATGCTCAGTTAAATTAGAATAATTATAACTCTTTTTTATAACTAACATATCAGAAATTTCCATTGTGTATAAATTAAAAAAAATGTCCATAACAGGATGTGCAGCTGGTAAAAATGTGCTTGGCTTCTTCATAGGTATCTCAGTACTAGCATTGTCCTGTTGGCCAAACAATAATTTAAGGAGAACTTTTCTCCTAAATAAATGTAGGTCAGAAAAAAAATGATGTGTTCTAGCACTTTGTGCTGGTATAAAACACATACCTCTGTTCAACAGGGTAAGCTCAGTCTGATAAAACATATTTAGAAAGATTGTAAACCAATACTTTCATCAGTATGACCTACAGTACATTTTATCCCAACAGTTTTCTTTTTTTTCTGCTTCTGCTGGGTGATCTTTCTTTCCGCTGTGTGTTTTTTATCCTTATGGGGACTGGAAGGGTTAGAAAACCCAAACCAATCAAAGGCATGACTTTCGGTCTGGCTCCCAGTTCTTTATGTGAGCTTTTATCATTGTTTGTGGCCGCATCACACTGGAACTGCAGTATACAGCCATTTTTACTTACGTTTTCATTGTACAACTCATTTTCATTCACCACTGTGTTGTTAGAAAACGCTGGTGCTTCTCGGACTATTGCCGCCAAACTGGAAGTGCTAGGTCCTTTCACGTCCTGTTGAATCTTTCCTTCAGAATGTTCAACCTCAGTTGCAATTTCATTCAAATTTTTTTTAATACCAGGGTTAAATCTAGGCCAAACAAAGACATTATCCTTAGAATAATCTCTTTGTAACTTCCGTATTTTAATATGCTGAAGCTTTTCATCATAAGTATTGAAAGAATGAAACAGAGTGTCTTGCCTTGCAAAACACGCATCATTATCCAAGTTCTTTTCTATTTCATTCTGCATTTTTTCTATTTTTTCAACCAGTTCATTTTCAATAGTTGGTTAAAAAGACAATAACTAAGAGATGGAGGGTTATAGATCCTCCTATAATTCAGTATCTGTACATCTTAATAAACCAGTTGGCACATAATGAAAAATATAGGGTCAATGGGAAAGGATGGGTTAAGTATAAGAAAAAGAGTCACGATTGTTTAGTTTTGAGGGGAACTGAAAGGTAATCTCTCTTAGACACAGAGATAGAGTTACAGGAGTTTCAGATTATATAGGTATTCTTTAATTCTTCAGTAAGGTCTTCCTTCTGTGAAAAAAATAGATGTTATTAGAATAATTAGGTAGTTGGCAAATTTTAATAGCTGAAATGATTGTACTTATTAGCATATCGCCTTCTAACATTTTGCATCCCGTTTTTCGTCTTCTTTTCCCTTATTCTTCATTTTATATACTGTCAAACAGTGCTGGCATACTTTCAGATAATTATCTTTCTTATGGATTTTGTACTGCTATTACGAATGTTCATTTGTCCCAATTATTATTAGATTTTGTTGAAATAAATTACTACGATGCAGAATTTTTGCAGATTCTCCAAACATTAGTTTTAGTATGAAATTTGCATTTAGTCATGATGCATGTGATTTGTTAAAACTCAATAAGCAAATCTATTCAAAAAGATACAAAATAAAAGACTTCATTTCATATGTTTCTAGACACGGAGAGAACTTGCAAGCTTCAATAATACTTTCATATCACACTGCTTCTCTGAGTTACATTATCCTCAGTAACAGTTAAAGCTCTAAATTTACCACCATCTTCCATTTGTCTGCCTCTCAAAATATACCTGAAATTGTCTCATATCCAGCTATGACACAAGACTAAGTCTTAAAAGTGATATCAAAAGCTGAAAATACTGCATCAGTTGGTCCAGACAAAATTGCTGGATGCATCTTAAATAGATTGCAGCATAATTTAACTAGCCCCCCAACAACACTATTCAACCTCAGCCTCCATACAGGTTTTGTACCAAGTGAATGGAGAACAGCTACAGTCACACCCCTGCATAAGGATGGTCCTGCCACAGTCCCAGGCAATTACAGACCCATAAGTTTGACCAGTCACATATGCAGAGTCAGGGAAAAACTTATCATGGAATTAATTAATTAGGACATAGGGAATCCCCAAACACTAGACCCATCTCAGTTTGGATTCATAAAGAACAGGTCATGCTTACTCAGCCTGGTGGATTTTTTTTTAAATGCCACCAAAGTAATGGATGAAACAAAATGGTACACACCTCGTATATTGACCTGGTCAAAGTTTTTGACACAATTCACAACTCAGGCAAAGTAAAAAAAAACTAAATACACTGGGCATAACCCCCTATGTCACCCACTAGATTGACTACTGGTACACAGATAATCGAAACAGGGGATGTTAACTTCATAAAGAGAAGAGTCACCAATGAAATTCCCCAGGGTTCTGTGCTGGGACCTCTCCTGTTTGGTGTCTACTTTTCTGAAGTAAAGGCCAATATCAAAGGAATCTAGTTAAGTTTGCAGATGACTGCAAGCTACGAGCCATCACTGAATCCCCATATAACTTAGCCATCCTGCAATAGGGGTTGTCTCCAGTAAATAACAGGTAGCGAAATCATGGTCAGAAACTATGTACCAAAAAATGCATTTCTGTGTACTTTGGGAAGCCATCTACCCCAGAGAACTGCCACACTGACAATACACCCCTAAGAGGTGACCCAGTTGTTTGGGATATGAGAGTTTATGTGGACAGTGACCTATCTTTTGACCAAAATGTGTCTATTGTAAGAAAGCCCTTCTATACTGCACAGCTTATTAACAAACAAATTGTGTCTAGAATTAGGGATGTTGTTATCCCCCTTTACTCAGCCCTCATTAGTCCAGTCATTGAATATAATGCACCATTTGGCATGTATCTGTGCAGACATATGCAACAACTGGAATAGCCACAGAGATACCTTACTAAATATATACAAGGCCTAAACAACATGTCCTACATGGACTGACTCAAAGCCCTGTCACTATACTCAGTATCTTACAGACTGCTAAGGCATGACTTGTGTCAGGCATACAATTCATCTTCCAACCCATTATTGGTGTTTTACTGTACATCAGCAAGTCAAATGGCATCAGAAATACTCAGTCTAAAGATCTATACCTCTTCTGCAACATCAACAGAAAGGCTTTGAGGGACAGGTATATTTTGCAGAGGATGCCTGTCTATTTTTAAACACGGCTTAGATCTATGGACAGGAAACAGAAAATGTACCCAGGGACTGCCCTGTATACTAGTAGTGGACTGAGGCAGCTCCTAAATTCTTTATCCCATGTATGTGTCCCCTCAAGTTATCTATGGTATGATCCCAGGTATTCTCATTAGTGATAATATGCAATTATCAACCATGGGATGGGTAAGACCAATCTATAACCAAATGGGACAGGTTATTATGAGCACAAAAAAGGAAAATTGGCAAGGCTTAAAATGGCCCACAAGGTCAGCTAGCCTAGTATATACCTATGAACATATAATTAAACTTCATGAAATGTGTATTGTTTCAATCTTTGATGTTAGCAAAAGGTCTCTTTGCTGCACCCTCAGTGTGCCTAGAATTGACTCCTGTAGTTCATATGGAGTCACATTTATTGTTAGCATATCTAAATATGACTCTAGATTCTATTTTATTAGACACGTTGCTCCTACTACTATTGGAACTGTCTGGGTATCTTTCTTCTACATTGCTTTTGTTTCTGCCTGGAAATCCTGGTATTTTATGACTTTGTGTATCTCGGTACAATAGACACGGTAGTCACTGTGTGTAGTGATTTCACTGATCAATACCACGTTTGTCTATTTTCATGGACTGCTCTATCTGATTTTCTCACATCTATTTTTTGAACTTTTAGTAGTGAATGATCCTATGTGATGTACACTTCATCATTCTCTATAATGATTTGTGGTATGATTTGTGGATACTTTGTGTATCTCGGTACAATAGACACGGTAGTCACTGTGTGTAGTGATTTCACTGATCAATACCACTTTTGTCTATTTTCATGGACTGCTCTATCTGATTTTCTCACATCTATTTTTTGAACTTTTAGTAGTGAATGATCCTATGTGATGTACACTTCATCATTCTCTATAATGATTTGTGGTTCATTTTTCCAATGTATCTTAGCTATTTATGTATTATAGTGTTTGCGAAATACACAATGCAGAAATCTTGCCACATTATTGCGTCTTTTAGTATACAAGCCGTCTGCCATGAGTGTATCACACCCAGCAAGAAGATGCGTGATTGTTTCCAATTCTTTTTTACAGAACCTACATTTATCTGTTTCACCCGCATGTTCAATAAACTTTGTAAACCAATGTGTAAGTAGTCTAGTTTCCTGGGCCACCATTTTTAACTGTTCATCTTTTGGTTTCAACTCACCTCTCCTTAACCATTCCTGCACCAAATCCTGATTAACACGAGGTTGTTCCAGGAGATCTCTATACTTGTCACCACATTTACAACTTTCCCACATTTCTTTCCTTCTCATGTGAGCCTTTTACTTATATTCTTTTTTTTTTTTTACACATTCATTTGCTGTCTGATTTTTGTCTACTTCTGGTTTGATTTCCATTCCCACTTGACCCCTGAATGCTTCTGCTATACTAAGAAACGAGGTAATCATACATTTCCTCTCTTCATGTTTTAAAACTTTCACTATGTTTGGATCTGATGAGCTCAGCAGATATGTATGTAATCCCTCAACTGCAGATCTATACATGTAATCAGTTTCAAGGAGGCCCATACCTCCTTCAGAGTGTGGAATATATAATCTTAGTGTCTACTGATTTGTATATATCTTTTGATAAGCATAAAGCATTTCTTTTATTTTTCTATCCAACAGATCCAATACCTTTTGGGGCCAGTCAATCACACCAAAACTGTAAGATAAAATAGGAAGTTCAAATTGGTTTATAGCTTAGATTTTATTCCTAGATGTTAAGCCTGTTTTCAACATTAGTTTTAGACTTCTGAAGTATTCCTTAATGAGTTTTATTTAAATTTATTCATGTTTTATTGACAATCCTTCACCAATTCCCAAATATTTATGCACTCTTTCCTGTTCAAGTTCCTTCACATCACATTCCTGTTCCAGACTGAAATTTTCTTGGTACTGTAACTTTCCTGCTTTAAATGTTGTGTTTGTACTTTTATCAAGACCAAATGTCATTCTTACATCATCTAAGAAAGTTTTTTATAATTGCATTTGGGCTTTCAACTCTTCATCTGATGAACTATACAGTCTTACATCTTCCACGAAGAGTAGATTATAAGTCTTTAAGCAAGTTTGTTTTGTGGGAGCCAAATTGTAACCAAGACCTAATTTGTTAAGTAAATAGCTTGATGGGTTAAGAGCAAGACAGAACAGCAGTGCAAAGAATCACCCTGGAATATCCCCCTTTGACTTTTTATCCATGGGATAATATTTTGCCCTTTGTCATGACTTAATTGCAAAGTGGTGTGCCACTGTCCATGACAAATGTAATGTAAGTGATCAATATAGTATATATCTTATACATCTGTAAGCACCCCTTTATCCATAAATGTGGGATGCTCTCAAATGCTTTTTTGTAATCTATCCATGCCATACTTAGATTCTTCCCCTTTTTGTAATTCTCCATTATGACTTTATTTAACAATAAATGATCCTTTGTTCCATATGACTTTCTTTTGTTACCCTTTTGTTCTATTGCCATGATTGAGTTTTCTTTTAAATTATTAAAAACTCTGTCTGCATCATTTCCAGTCTATAGTTCGTACATCATCAGAAGACAAGTTATTGGTCTATAGTTTTAGGATAGTTTACAAGTTCACTCTTAAGAAGGAGTACCATTTTTCTGCTATTAATCAGGCTGGTGTCTGTTTGGGGTGTGTATATAAATAATTCTTACTCAAGGCTAAATCTTTGTGTAAAGATATTAATACTTTTAGCCAGAAGTTAGGTACTGCATCTGGGCATGGGATTTTCCATTTAGGAGTTTTTCTTTTTTTGTTTTTTTTTTTAATTTCCATTACTTCATTCCATTTCATATCTTGTACATTTGAATTCTTTACTATTTCTTTTCATTTTTATAGCCATTCAGCATCCTTGTTATATTCCAGGAGCTTTCATAAATATTTCTCCAAAATGTGTCTATTTCTTCATCTTTTTTTTTTTCTATTCCCTTTGCTTTATTTCCCAGTTCTCTATAAATCTTTTTGGGTCATCAATGAATTGCATATTTTGTACTTTTCCTTTATATTTATTCTCATATCTTCTAGAGATTTCTGCCTGTGCTGATACCTTTAGTTTGTTGTTTGCAATAGTGTCAAAAGATCCTAATCTGTTCTAATACTCCACATTGCTTTTACCATGTCTGTCTTTCTAAGTATTTTTGTTGCTCCGTTCCCTCTTTTATATTCTTCTAATAGTGACACTTCTTGTGTTAATTGCTTTATATGTTACTTTATTAGATACTTCCATCATGGCATTTTATTTATTCCCTTCCTTCTCCTTATTACTCCCTGTTTCTGTGGTAACACTGTATCTTTTATTAAACTTCCATCACAACATTTTATTTCTTCCTTCCTTTTCCTTATTACTCCCTGTTTATGTGGTAATACTGTATCTATTATTAAACTTCCATTACGGCATTTTATTTCTTCCCTTCCATCTCCTTATTACTCCCTGTTTCTGTGGTAACTCTGTATCTATTATTAAACTTCCATCATGGCATTTTATTTCTTCCTTCCTTTTCCTTATTACTCCCTGTTTATGTGGTAATACTGTATCTATTATTAAACTTCCATCATGGCATTTTATTTCTTCCTTCCTTCTCCTTATTACTCCCTCTTTCTGTGGTAACACTGTATCTATTATTAATTTGGCTGCACAGTAATATATCCTATTTACGTCTGTTATATCAACTGAATTTCTGTTAATAGTCTTGATTACTGTGTTCATCTGTTTTATCAGACTTCTAACATTTTTGGTCTTACTTTCTCTAATTTATTTCTTTCATTGATATTAAAATGTCTATCCATCTCCATTAAATCAAACAACTCTTCCCTTAGATCATTTTCTGGTAAACTGAGGGCACATTCTTTACTCTCAGTTTCCTGCAGGCATTCTATAGAAAGTTCCAGACTATCATCCCGTGGCATATCCTCTTCAGCTGCATCCTGCATCATCTGCTGTTCCTTCATATGGAAACTCATTGGCCTATCACTCCACATCATTGCCTACGTCAGAGTTGTCACTGTTTGCTGGTCCTTCCCTTGCTGTATAACTCTGATAGAACTGTTGTACTGGTTTCCTAGTGAAGGATCCAGAGCATAATCATGTGGCAAGTGATCAGATGCTTCCTGTTCCATCTGTTTCTCCTTAGCTGGGAGCTTATTGTTCCATCATGCTGTGCTGGGTTTTCTACATTAAATCCTTCACTTCTTAGGTTATCCATAACTTCAATTTCTTTTGTTTAACTTCTCCATTATTAATCCTCTTTTATGCTTTCCCCCTTTCATTCTTTCTTTCTTTATTTATCTATCTGCATTTGTTTACTGGGATAGAACATTGATCTTCATGGACCTTTTTCAGACTCAGCCTGGGAGCTGTGCCTAGTTAAGTTACTTGCTCAGAATCACACAGCTGGGCAATGGAAGCTGAGCGAATCAAACCTTGCACCACTGGACCACAGAAAACAACTCACTAATGGCTATTAAATCCTCTAAGCCAACTGCCAGACTTATTTGTTTTTTTGTATTGTGAGATTTTCTGTATTCAGGTACCTTTGCCTGTGTTTCTCTTCAAATATCTTTGGTACTGCTTTTTTGTATTGATTATTTTTGCTTTCTCCCTTGCATAAATATTGTACCATATCAAATTTCTTTTTCTTTTAAATATCTCCCTCTCTACCTATATCCTTCACTTTGCAGGTATTCCATAAGTTCAGTTTCTATTTGCATAACTTCCTCCTTACTAATTTTCTATTCTGTACTCCCCTTTGTGATCTTATTTCTTGTACTGAATTTTTTTCTACATCTGGTTTGCTTTGCCTGTATTTCCCTTCAAATACCTTTAGACCTAGTTTTGGTATTGATTAGTTGGCTTGCTCCTTTGCATAAATATTGCACCTTATCATATCTCTTTTTCTCTTCCAAGTCCATGTTTCTTTTTTATATCTTTCAAAAATCTCTGGGCTTTATTCTTTCAATGACAGTCATCTCCTTGCACAAAGGTGGGACAACACACAGATGTGCCCCTCACCAGGCTGGATAAGGAGAAATTCATGGTTAGTTGTTTGTCGGATGCCAGAATCTGCCATATCACCAATGAACTCAAGTGTCTCAACACGTGCTGTTATGACTCTGTCATAGTCCATGTTGGAATGCATGACTTGAGACATAACTCCCTGGACTATATGAAGAGACAAGACTTGAGCTCACTGAGTATGTGTCCCAGGCAGGTATGTCGCTAGCCTTAAGCAGCATTCTACTGTCACCCAGAGTGATGCCTCAATACAAACAGAAAATGATTGACTTTAACAACTGGCTTAGTTTCTGGTATCATTCGGGATGGCATGCATCTATCTCCCTTGGGCTTCAGGCTACTAGCAACGGCTCTTTCCCCCCTAGAGTGTCTTTTTTAGTCAATGCCATGAGGTCAAAACTACCAACATGAAAATTTCATCAAAACGTAAATTAAAGGTTATGCTGCTAAACGCTAGGAGTCTAAACATGAAACTGCACTCATTGCAAGCATTCTTAACCCTTGAAGAAGATAACATTTGTGCAATCACAGAAACCTGGTTCAAAGCTGCGGAAAGCACCCCAGCCATACCAGGTTACTCATCCTATCATTCATCTAGACCCCAAGCCATGGGCAGCAAAACAAAAGGAGGTGAAGTTCCAATATATATATATAAAAGACATATACACACCTCTAGGCTGGTCTAACAGTATGATGCACAGGAAATACTCCAGTTGCAGTTAACAATTGATAAGACCCCTATTCAAATCATAGCTAGCTACAGGCCTCCAACTCTGACTCAGGATGCCTACTCCACCTATATGGACCTCTTTGAATCTATAAAGATTCAACCCTTTACTCTGATCCTGGGCAGCTTTAACTATCCAACCATAGAGTGGAAGAAATACTCATTGAAAAACACAAATGCCCAGAGATTCCTTGATTTAGTCAATGCAAATGCCTTGGACCAGTTGGTTGACAGCCCCACAAGAGGTGAAAATATCTTGGACTTGGTATTAATGAACATGAGTAACCACTACAGTATCCCTAAGGTGTCATAATCCCTGGTAAGATCCGACCACAAAGCAGTCACTTTCGAAGTCACCATCTCCCGCAATCACCCCCAGCTTCTCCAAAGCTGATTACAACCTCCTGAGGGAAGGTATAAACAGCTTCACAGCCCCTTCCCCCTCTAGATAAACTGGCACATATGTCCAAACTTGCACTAAAGTATGTCAGCATTTATATAGCTGCATGGAATCAGAAATACCAGGCAGGATGAAAGCATCCTCCTCAAGGAAGAGTAAACCTGTCTGATGGACATCTGAAATAAATAAAATGTATAACAAAAGGAAAAAATACTGTCCAGGACCAAGAAGGAGCAAGGGCCCAATTGGAAGCAATCTCTCCTTAGCCTGAAGAAGCAAATAACAGCACTAGTGAAATCCTCCAAAGGAAACTTCACGTCCAAACTGGCCACATCTACTAAAGACAATCATAAGGCTTTCTTCACATATGTCTGCAATCTCAAGAGAAGCAACCAGATCTGCTCAGAACTGGTGGTCAAGGACACCACATACACAAACCCTGTAGATATAGCCAACCTGCTGTCAGATAGGTTCAGTGAAAACTTCACTCCTCTATCCCCCCATCAGTAAAACAGCATGTGAGGCCCGTGCCCTGGCCCAGCAATTAAGGAGCCTCAATCCTCACCACTAACACCAGAGAGAGTGTCTCATATAGGAGAAAAGTGTAACAAATGCACACAGTAAAATACAATTTCCCTTAAGTGCACACAGAGATCACAGTCAGTCTGGGGCTGTTTGCTCCCCTGCTCTCCAGGTCCCCAATAAGACTCCCCACTGGCAGAGCTATAGGGTCCAGATCTCAGCCTAGCTGGCAAGCTAACCTCCAGTACCCTCTCTGTCCAACCAGTGCTTCGTGTCCCTGCCAAAGTAACTGACACACACACACACACACACACACACACACACACACACACGCACGCACACACACACACACACACACACACACACACACACACACACACACACAATTTCAGATAAGTATTTATACAACTTCACAGACACTCCTGGGAAAGGCTGACACAGATTCTCCAGCTGTGCCCCTTTTACCCAGACTATATGGTAGTAATTACTGCCACCACCAGCTAATAATTATCAGCTACCCAAAGGCCCTTAAAAGGGTGTCCAATTATTATTATGCAATATTATTATCCAATAGTAGTGCAACTTAAGCAATCAAGGCTTATTGGAAGGGCTTATTACAGGATCACTTATAAGCATGCAATGTACTTTAGAGCTTACTTATCTCTACATAAACCAGCCACAGTTTAAAGTTTTTAAAAATGTTTAATAATAAATGCTAACAACACAAGACAATACTACTACTACACCACAGTGCTATTCAAGAGTCCAGAGATCACACAGAAACTTAAAATAATTCAGTAGTACAATTCTGACATAACAGAAAAACACTTAGTCTAATATTTATAGTCCTGGCTATTTCTACAAGAAAACACACTTCTAAGATAACTTACTTAAGACAACAGGCAGAGTGCTGATAAGTTGGATATCAAGACAAAAATGCTTAACAATCTCTGGTTATCACTGTTTAAATTGAAACTCCAGTTGTGATAAACATTACATCATCTTTTTCACCCTTCCTGGAGTTCCCAGGCTAAACATTAACTGCATTTACATTATTTTACACTTAGAGCAATAAAGGACATTCCATATGTAAATTCTGGTCATTAACTTTAGCCTTAAAAAATAGGCAGGAAACCCCATCCAGCTGGACTGGAGATGACTTGTAAAACATCAAAGGCAGTGATGAAATAATTTTAATTTCAAAGGACCAACAAGAGTTGCTTGACTTAGCTTTCTTTACAGCAGATGGCAATGTTGCCACATTGTTTTAAGTTCAACATTCACAGTATTTACAAATAATAGAATAATGTACCAAACTCTATTTGATTAGGCTGACAGCCTTCACCCATCTCTACCAGTCTTCACATTTCTCTATCCATCTCTACTCAGTCTTCACATCTCTCCCCCTGGATAACTCAAGCTAGTTTTTCAAGTGACCCTTGAGAAATGCCGCTTGAGAGGGTTAGGTCTATCTGAGTATACCTTACCCCACTCCCTGTCTTAAGAGCCCATCTGCATTGACATTGCTAATCCCACTGCGATGCTGCACTGACATATCATATGCTTGCAAACCCAGGCTCCATCTTAGCAACTTGGCATTTTGCTGACTGGCTCTACATAACCATGTTAGAGGGTTGTGATCTGTCATAACAGTGAATTTTCTCCATACAGATAAGGCTGAAGTTTTTGCAATGCCCACACTATGGCTAGACATTCCTTTTCTATGGCTGCATAGCATTCCTCCCTGGGTTGGAGCCTATGACTGAGATAAACCACTGGATGCTCTTCCCCCTCTGAAGAAATCTGGCTGCTCCCACCCCATGGTTCGAAGCATCCATTTGCACAACAAATTCTTTGCTGTAATTTGGACTGGCTAACACATGGGGCCTCCCAAAGCTTCTTTAAGCTTCTGGAATGCCTGCTCACATGCTGGGGTCTACACTACCTTATTTGGCCTGTTCTTCCTTGTCAGATCTTTGAGGGGAGCAGCTATGGTACTATAATTGGGGACGGACTTTCTGTAGTACCCTACTGTCCCTAAGAATGCCCTCACCTGCTTTTAGTAACAGGTGCAGGCCATGCCTGAATGGCTTCCACATGTGAAGGTTCTGGCCTTATCTTACCACTCCCCTCTCATGTCCTAGGTAGGAGACCTCTGCCATACCCACCTGACATTTGCTCGGCTTAATGGTCAACCCTGCCCTCTGTAGTCTGTCCAACACCTCCCTGAGATGCTGAAGGTGCTCTGGCCAGGAATGGCTGTAGATGGCAATATCATCTAGATAAGCAAGGGAAACCCTCCAGCTCCTACTAGGATTTGATCTACCAGCCTCTGGAAAGTTGTTGGGGCATTCTTCATCCCAAAGGGCATCTTTGTGAACTCATACAAGCCAAAAGAAGTCACAAAGGCTGACTTCTCTCTAGTACTGGGAGTCAAGTGCACCTGCCAGTAGCCCTTGGAAAGATAAATGGTTGTAAGATACTTAGCCCCACCCAGCTGCTCTAGGGCCTCATCTGTCCTAGGCATGGGGTAAGCATCCGACTCTGTGTGACTATTTAATTTCCTGTACTCCACACAGTACCTGGTGCTGCCATCCCTTCTTTGGCACCAGCACCACTGGGGAGGCCCATGGACTGTTGGACTCTTGAATCACCCCTAGTTCCAACATCTCCTGTACCTCCTCCCTCAGAGTATGTCTGACACTCTCAGGCACCCTATAAGGGGCCTGCCTAATAGGTCTTTGGGGTCCTGTATCCACTTGGTGCTGCACCAGGTGGGTGCACCCTGGCTTTCCAGTGAACATGTCCCCAAATTCCTGCAACACTGCTCGGATTTCTTGAACCTGGGTAGGGGATAGCTGCTGGGACATTGTTACCCCTTCCTCCGAGGTGTCAGTCCAAGCCTCACTGAGGAGATCAGTCACTGGATATCACTCAAACTCCTCCTGCAAGCCACTGCAAATGTTCAGCACAAGGGCCTCCCTATTATGGTAAGGTTTCATCATGTTAACATGGTACAATTTGTGCCTCTGCTGTCTGCCTAGCACTTTCACCATGTAGATAACATCACTTAGCTTTCTTACCACCTTGTAGGGACCCTCCCAAGCTGCTTGCAGCTTGTTGTGCCTGACAGGAATGAGAACCATTACTTGTTGAACCACAGCATACTCTCTAGCTCATGCATTCCTGTCATACCACACCTTTTTTGTTGTTGGGCTTCTGCCAGGTTCTCCTGGGCCAAGCCCATGAGTTCCCTAAGCCTTGTCCTGATGTTTAGGATATATGCCACAACAGACTCCTTGTGAGACTCACACTCACCTTCCCACTCATGTCGAATTAAATATAGAGGTCCCCTCACCCTATGCCCATACAGCAACTCAAAGGGTGAAAAACCTGTGGATTACAGGGGAGCCTATCTGTAAGCAAACAACAGATGGGGCAAATATTTGTCCCACTCCCTCTTAAACTGATCTGCAAATACCCATAGCATGGACTTGATTGTAGAGTTTAACCTCTCAACAAGACCATCAGTCTGGGGATGGTAGGGGGTGGTCTTCATGTGCTTCACCCCACAGAGCTTCCACAGACAAGCCAGCAGGTCTGACATAAAATTGGCACCTCTGTCGGTCAGTATTTCTTTTGGGAAACCTACCCTGCTGAAAATCTCTAACACAGCATTTGCCGCCTTCTCTGCCTCAATGGAGGATAACGCCACCACCTCAGGGTACTGTGTAGCATAATCCACTACCACTAGGATATACTTTTTTCCCTGTGGAACTTGGGGTACTCAGAGGACCCATAATATCCATAGCCTCCAAAAATGGCTCCTCAATCACAGGCAAAGGCATTAAAGGAGCTCTCACCTTGTCTCCTGCCTTGCCTACATTTTGGTACTGCTCACATGTCCTGCAGTACCTGGTTAGATCTCTGGAAATTCCAGGCCAATAGATGTTTTGCATAATATGCCTCTTTACATATTTTATGCTCATATGACCTGCAAAGGGGATATCATGGGTATGGCTAGAAGCGCCAGATGGGAGGCCCTAGGCACTACCAACTGCTGTACTCTCTCACTTTCTAGCCCTCCCTCAGGGGTCCACTCTCTGTATAGTAACCCTTTGTCCAAATATACAGATTCCCCCTTTCCTTGTGAATCAAGTGCCTCCCTAGCTACCTGTCTCAGGCCTTGCAATGTAGGGTCTGAGAGCTGAGCCTGTCTTTCAACTCTTCCTTGTAACCCTTCCCAGCTCCCCTTCCACAGAAAGTCTGGCATCCTCTGACAGTGGTGCCTCACTGTCAGCCTGGGTACTACTACTCACCTCTTCCTTTGCAGTCACTCTGTCCAAGGGACCATCAGTACCCACAAGCAGCTGTGGCTCACCTTCAGTCTCACTGCTACAGTGTAGCTCACTCCCGGAAGTAACTACCTCACCAGTCCTGGCTGCAAGTATGCAGTCTGTCTGGGTCTCCCCCAGGCTACCATACCCACATGCTTGTCTCTTAGCCTCACTGTGAGTAACTGCATAAGTACATGGTACTGCCTCATCCAAATCCTTCCCTCTCAGGACATCTGCAGGATGGTAGTTTAACACCCCTGATGTGTCAAGACAACATACTATTGGCATTTTGTCTTTCCCACTTACTGGCTCCCTCACCTTTGGTTCCCAACCTTGCCTCCATGGACACCTGTATGCCACATGGCCCCACTGGTTGCATTAAAAACATTTAACCCTAGCTACTGGAAGTGTACTTGGACTAGTGGCTTCCCCTGCTACTGGCATATTCTGTTGTGGCAGTCTCTGCTTCTCACCATGGGTTCCTTTAGACCCATGAGCAGTACTGGGGGTCCCCTTCCTGTGCAGGGCTGCCTGCTGGCCAGGTATAGGTCTCCCTTCTTCCCCGACTCATCTGAAGTAGCACATTGTCTATCAGCTAACCAGATCCTCATGTCCTCAGGCAAAGTGCTAAGGACTTGTTCCCTCACCAAAAGGTGTGCAGCCCTTCAAAAGTGGTGATCTGACATCCACTCACCCAGCTATGAAAATAAGTGCTCAGTTCAGCAACATATTCACATACATTTCCATCTGCCTTGTGTCTATGCTCATAAAATCTTTTCCTATACATTTCAGGTGTTAGCTTAAAACATTCTAAAAGATATTTCTTTTCAGCAGTATAATCAAAACATGCAATGTCAAACATTTTAGCCAATGCATTTACAGCTTTACCATGGAGTAAGGAGGTCAGGAAACGTACCCAGAGCCTTTGGTCAACACTATACTGTTTGCATACCCTCTCCAACATATGCATGAAACTATCAAAATTATCCCCCTCTTTAAATTGTGGAAGAAATTTACTGACCTGTTGTGCTCCTGGGGTCCAGTTACTCCTTTCCCCATTACCTCCATGATTCTGGCAAAGAGTCAACATTTCCCTCTCATGCCTCCTCTGACACTCCTTTTTTTTGGCTTCTATCTCCAAATGCCTGGCCTCCAACTCAAGTCTCTTTAGCTCCAGCTGGATTTTAAGTCCAGTGCAGAACGGTTGAGCTGCCCATTCTCCGAGGATATTGTACCTCCACTGCCAGTCTGATTGTCCTTCGCAGAAAGGTTGAGCTGTCCATTCTCCGAGGATATTGTATCTCCACTGTCAGTCTGATTGTCCTCCTGGAGGCTGTTTTCTGATGCAGCTGTAACCAAGGCTGCAATCAGGTCTGCCTTAGTCAGGTTTCCATGCACCAGTCCCCTAGCCTGGCACATCTCCACCAGCTGGGTCCATGTCAGCTTTCCATACTCCTGTGCTAACATACTGCCTGCTCACCATGACTAAGCTTACAAAAGAAATAAAACAATTGTGATCTGAACTCTGAGTATTCACTGCATGGCTGTTTTAGAACACAAAACACCTTCAGAGATCACTGTACATAAGCTACAGGATTCACTCTACTCCCACCACTACAAGCCAATTATTATTTGCCAACTAATTAATATGTGATGTGGATATCCCAACCACTGCAAACCACATGTGATGCCCGTGCCCTGGCCCAGCAATCTAGGAGCCTCAGTCCTCACCACTAACACCAGAGAGGGTGTCTCATATAGGAAAAAAGGATAACAAATACACACAGTAAAGTACAATTTCCCTTAAGTGCACACAGAGATCACAGTCAGTCTGGGACTGGTTGGTCCTCTGCTCACCTGGTCTCCAATAAGACTCCCCAATGGCACAGCTATAGGGTCCAGATCTCAGCCCAGCTGGCAAGCTTACCTCCAGTACCCTCTCTGTCCAACCAGTGCTCCATGTCCCTGTCCAAGTAGCTGACACACACGTACACACTTTGACATAAGTATTTATACAACTTCACAGACACTCCTGGGAAAAGCTGACACAGATTTTGCAGCTGTGCCCCTTTTACCCAAACAATACTGTAGTAATTACTGCCACCACCAGCTAATAATTTTCAGCTACCCAAAGCCCCTTAGAAGGGTGTCCAATTATTACTGTGCAATATTATTATCCAATAGTAGTGTAACTTAAGCAAACAAGTCTTATTGGAAGGGCTTATTACAGGATCACTTATAAGCATGCAATGTCCTCTAGAGCTTAATTTTCTCTACATAAACCAGCCGCAGTTGAAAGGTTTTAAAAATATTTAATAATAAATACTAAAAACACAAGACAATACTACTACACCACAGTGCTATTCAAGAGTTCAGAGATCACACAGAAACAAAATAATTCAGTAGTACAGTTCTGATATAACAGAAACACACTTTGTCTAATATTTATAGTCTTAGCTATTTCTACAAGAAAACACACCTCTAAGATAACTTACTTAAGACAATAGGCAGAGTGCTGATAAGTTGGATATCAAGACAAAAATGCTTAACAATCTCTGGTTCTCACTGTTTAGATTGAAACTCCAGTTCTGATAAACATTACATCATCTTTTTCACCCTTACTGGAGTTTCCAGGCTACACATTAACTGCATTTACATTCTTTTACACTTAGAGCAGTAAAGGACATTCCACATGTAAATTCTGGTCATTAACTTTAGCCTTAAAACAATAGGCAGGAAACCCCCAACCAGCCGGACTGGAGCTGACTTGTAAAACATCAAAGGCAGTGATGAAATAATTTTAATTTCAAAGGACCAACTGCTTGACTTAGCTTTCTTTACAGCAGATGGCAATGTTGCCACATTCTTTCAAGCTCAACATTCACAGTATTTACAAATAATAGAATTATGCACCAAATTATATTTGACTGGGCTGGCAGCCTTCACCCATCCCTACCAGTCTTCACATTTCTCCACCCATCTCTACCCAATCTTCACACAGCACATCCCCAGTATCTGCCCCCTCCCCTTACCTCTAGGGATTAATTCATCACTGCCCTCTCAAAGGCAAAAAATACAGCCTCCATGGGACCCGATAGCATCCCAGGCTGCATCCTACATGAACTCAGGCAGGAATTTGCAGCATAATTATGCACCCTATCCAACCAAAGCCTGAGTACTGGCTTCATCCCAGCCAAGTGGAGGACAGCTACTGTCATCTCTTTGCACAAAGGTGGAGCATCCACCAATCCAGGAAATTATAGACCCATCAGCCTGACTAGCCTGATCTGAAAGGCCATGGAGCAGATTATCATGGACCTCATTAACAAGGACATTGGCAACCTTCAGACACTTGATCCCACACAGTTTGGTTTTGTCAAGGGGAGGTCATGCCTGTTAAATTTGGTCAACTTTTTTGAGACAGTCATCAAGGGCATAGACGATGGGAAGATAGTGCACACCACCTACCTTGACCTAGCCAAGACCTTTGATACTATTTCCCACTCAGGTATAATAGATAAACTCTCTCAACTAGTCATCAATTCAGATGTTACCAGATGGGTAGCAAACTGGCTCACTGATAGAACCCACTTAGTCAAAACAGGGGAAGCCACCTCAAGTAGTAGACCCGTAATAAGCGGTGTACCCCAGGGATCAGTCTTGTGGCCTCTGCTGTTTGGGATAAACTTCTCAGAGATGTAGGGCAAATCTAGTGGGCTATGGTTGACCATGTTTTCAGATGACTGCAGCTGGGTGCTGTCATCAATTCCCCTAGTGATGTGGACATCCTCTAAATGGCTCTCACCCAAACAAATGACTGGTGCCAGAAACATGGCTTCAAACTGAATGCCAAAAAATGCATCATCATCCCTTCTGGGGAGAATGATGTCCCCACAAATTATCACATTGATAATAAGGCACTAAGCATGCAATCAGTCATGAGGGACTTGGGAACCCAGGTTGATAGCAAACTGACTTTTAACCAACATATTGCCTCCATTGTACAGAAAGCTTTCTACATGGCCCACTTCATTAGTAAGGGTATCTCATCTGGGAACAAGGCGGTCATAATATCTCTGTATTATTCCCTTATAAGACCAATTATTGAATATAATGCCCCTTTCGGCATGTACCTCACAAAGTATATGCAGCAGCTGGAGAGACCACAGAGATTCCTCACCCGGAGAATCCAGGGTCTCAAACATCTACCCTACACAGATAGGCTAAAAGCCTTGTCCCTCTACTCAGTCTCCTACAGACTCCTCAGAGGTGACCTCTGTCTGGCATAAAACTCAATCTCAAACTCCGCCCTGATGGGACTGCTGCATATCTGCAAACTGCACTCGAGTAACCTGCATGTAAGATCTCAACCTGGTCTGTGACATCAATAGGACTTGTTGGCGGAACAGATTTATGTCCCAGAGACTCCCCTTTTTCTGGAATGGACTCTCACTCCATGTAAAGCAGAGTACCTCATTAAACCTTTTTAAGTGCAACCTGGATGACTGGATGGGGAACTGAAAATACACCCCTGGGATTCCACCTATGTCCCTGCTGGACAGTGGCATAGCTGCTGACTTGTTGGAACGTGGGCTAAATTCTTGGCTAGGCTTGTAAGGGCCTCAGGGCCAATAGCCTAGTAACTTTCTATGATCCTATGATCCTATGTTTCAGGCTGACCAGAAGACAGTCTGGTATGTTATTTGGCCCCATAGAAATACAGTGTTCTTGGTGATATATATCACCTTGAGAACTGTTTTTTTTTTGAGATATGAGAAGGATGTAGATGTAAGTATGTGATCTGAGAATATCAAAGGAGAGAGGAGGGTGAAGTTTGAGCTAAATTTATTTGCAAGGACATTAGCTATGTGTTCTGGGCCCAAGTATCTGATATCAGTTACTTTTAGCCCTGTATAATGCTGGGCATTGTTTCTGAGACTTCTAACATAATTAAAATGCTTTGTGGTTATCTGCTTTGGTTGATTTGATCAAGTCTGGAATTCCTTGTTTATCTCAGTAAGAGCATTTTGGTATCCAGACAAATTGATTTTTGCATGCAATGATTTTTTTTCTTTCATTTTAAAGCCTGTTTATATTTGGGTTCCGATGTGGGGGGTTTATTTTGGATTTTGTCATTGTATTTACTTCTGAGTGGGAAACAATACATCTACACAATAGAATTTCACATTGAATAATTCTGTATAAGCAGTGAGGTCATCAAGATGGTATGGGCTTTTGAATGTAGCCTGGTCATCACTCAGGTTTAGTAGATTAGCCTGTGCATATTATCTGAATACTGAGGTACTAGAAGATGCTTCAGGCTTCAGTATTATAGGTCATGTGATTGATCTGTGAGCTGATTTGACCAGTGTGGAAATTACAGTTCGTGGGGAGCAAAGCTGCCTTATACTGGTAATGACCACATCTAGGATTTTATTGCCCCACTGGGTTGTGGACTAGCTGTACCAGGGAGATAATATTGATGAAATCCATAAATTTCTGGGCATACATCTTTGAGTATGCATAAGTCTCATATTTTACAAATGGTAGTTAAAGTTTCCTAGGAAAATACATAGGATTCCTTACAAGTTATGTAAGAGGTATGGGCTGAGGGGGGCATAGAGGGGTTTCTATAGTTAAGCATGATATGATAAGGGGTTTTGTCAACAGTATGTAGGATGTAAAGGAGTTGCAGGTCTTTATCTTGTTTAATGAGTCTGGAGATTAAGTGTTTTATGAGAATATAGAGACACCACTGCATTTCATCTAATGTAGTGGCCCTGAAGCTGAAATAAGCATTGAAATCTTGGACTGATGGAGTGCTTTCAATGGTCTTGAACCAAGTCACTGTAATGATGCATATATCAGTATTTTCTGTGGTAAGGAGTGCTTGTAGGGTGTGGAGTCTTTTGTTAAGTCTCCTACCATTTAGCAGAAATACCTTATGTTATCTGGATTCTTTATTTATTTTGGAATCTTTAGAAGGTTGACATTACCAGAAAAGGCACAATGGTGATGGGCAAGGATTTAGCCAATAAATGAAAGCCGTGGTGGGACAGATCCAGGCCATCCCTGTCAAAGCAACTGGGACTGTCTACCATCTCCTCCCAGGCCAATATATATTGTAACCCCTTTGAATGACACCAGAAACTAAGCTTATTGTTGAAATAAATAATCTTTTGTTTGTATTGTGGCATCATTATAGGTGATGGTAGAATGCTACAGGAGGCTAGATTCACATCAGTCTCAGACACATATTCCTGGAACTCTATCATGTGCGTCTTTGTATAATCCAGTAAAGTACTTCCCAAGTCATTTATACCCACGTATACTATGACTGTGTCATTTGTGTACTTTGGGTGGAAGAACTTGAGTGCTTGCACCATGCGGTGAATGCTTGGCACCTGATAAGCAACTGGCCATGATCCTCTCTTTATACAGTGTGGTGAGTGGTGAATCAGTGCATTTTACTACAGGGTCTCCTATGACTAGGATATCACAGTGTGTGGAGGTTTGCCTTATGGAATTTTAAACTGAGTCAGTGTGATACTTAAATGTATGCTTCATGGTTTGTGGCTGTGAGGTTAATGAGGGTCCGTGTTTCTTTGGATACATTCAAGAGGCCTTTGAGGTTTATGTGGGTTACTTTTAAGAACCTCAGCATATGTAGGTCTATGTGTTTGGTATGAGCTGAATGTTCTCATGCGGACAACCTATTTGTTATTTATTGTGGCTTTGTAAGAGAACTTTGCCTCCAATAACATTGTATAACTGCATCTCTTACACACTGTGTCTGTTGATTTAAGTAAGAATTGGTTGTCACTGAACATGAGACAATTGCTACATTGTCTCAGGATGACCATTTCAGTCAGAGTGGGTACAGATGCATTTGGAAAGTTCAAATCCATCATTCTAGGTGCTTACTAATATGGGGTGAATGGGGTATGGCATCCATGAGTTTAGAGCTGATTTACAGGAGATGCTCTTTCTCTAAAACAACTAACCTAAGACTACACACAAAGTGAAACATACAACCTAGCACAAACCACAGCCTCTTCATACATAATTACATACACTTTCTAAAAAGTGAAAATATCCCTAAATATATGGGCATATGGCCAATAGACAGCTGCACCCACATGCTTTACCCATTCTACAGCTGGGTTTCATCATGCTGAAAATGCATGTTAGAGCCAGTATTCCATCTTGTATCCATGTCATTCATTCTTGTCCTGTCTCAACTTCCTTTCCAGATGTGAAAAACAGCTTGTGTGATCTCGGTTAAAGTACAATATTACTTGGGGGAGTAAGCTGTATAGAAAAACTTAAGAATCTAAATGCCTTCATCTACACACAAGGACAGTCAGCCATGTGTAATGAAACAAGCAATGTCACACTAAATTGCCTTATTTATAACACAGAAAATAAGTGACAAAAAATCAATTGAGCTTCCCAACCAATAACAAGACACTTGAATTTTATCTCTGTAGCAAGTATTGGTAAAATCTCCTTTCTCTGTTCCTGAATTAGCTTGTTTATCTAATACTTTCTGCTACTTTGCAAATATATTCTCTATGATGGTTATTGTTCTACTTAAGGGCCTGTATCCAAAATCTTACTCTTTCCATATATTGTGCCCCTCCCCGACTTCTCAACATCATTTCTTTCCACACTGATTTGAAGTCTTCTGCTTGTGTTATCTAGATAAGGCCTAACTGTGTAGCTCTAAAGTATCTCTTCAAATCTGATAATCCTAAACCATCGGTTGCATTTAATCTGCTGCATTTATTACTGCTTGTTAGAAGCCTGATAAGAATGTAACTGTTACTCTAAGCCTCTTAGTTCTGATTTAATCACTTGGGCTCCAAACCAGTTCTCTTATATTAGGAAGGTTTGTTGTCTACACTGTTGTGGCAGGAGAGGTAGCTTCCACCCTTCTGAGTTGGGAATTGCTGGCTGAAGGCTTATTGTGTCTGTTATTCTAAAGGTGTCTTTGTTCATAGGTTCACAGGAGCTTACTAGGGTAATGCCCCTAGGGCCTTTACAAGCATAGCCATGTAAAAACCCAAATACCCTAGCTGACCATAGTTATATGGTCATTGTTTGCAGAGTGATACTCTGATCAGCACCAAGTGCCCCTGTCCATGAGAGCCATAGGTGTCACCCCAAGGGTGAATTTGTGGTCTCTCATCCAATTGTCAAGGTTGCACTTAAATAGGGTCATTGAGGAGCTCTGCTTCACATATGTTTGGAGCTTATTCCAGAGAAACAGCAATCTCTGGGAGACATATCTGTCTCTCCCAGAAGTTCTGTTAATATCACAGGCTTGGTTGAGATGACTGGAGAAATTATCTTTCATCCCATTTGATTTGCAGATTTGCAGCATTTTCATTAGGGCTGGGTCAGAGACTGCTCTGTAGGCCAGTCAGAGGTCACCTCTGTGGACACATGGTGATAGATGTTTAGATTGCTATCAAACCATGTTCCCAAGTCTCACACCACTGTGTTTGAGCTTAGAGGGGTGCTATCTATATTGTAAATAACAGTGGCTACTTATTTGTCAAAGGAGATGATGAGGCATTTTTTTCTTGTTTAGTTTCAAACCGTGGCCCTGGCACCAGTCATTTGTCTGTGCCAGTCCCTTCTGTAATTTGTTGATATCATTAAGAAACTCTATAATATCACCCAGTTTGCAGTAGTCTGCAAATTTGGTAAGCTACAGGCCATCTACTTTTGACTGGACTTCATAAAGATAGATTCCAAACAGTAGACGGCCCAGTACAGAGCCTTGTGGTACACCACTGGTAAATGGTCTACTGGTGGAAGTGGATTCCCCAGCTTTAACAGGGTGTGTTTATCTGTGAGCCAGTTTGCTACTCATCTAGTAATGAATGGATTAATACCCATCTGGGAGAGTTTCTAAATGATCCTTGTGTGTGGGTAACTGTGTCAAACACCTTGGATAAATAAAGATAGATGGTGTGCATTATTTTCCTGTCATCCAGGGCTTTGGTGACATTCTCAAAGAAGTTCACCAGGTTTAATAAGCAAGATCTGCCCTTGAAACCAAACTGAGTTGGTTCAAGAGTTTGAAGGTTGCCTATGTTCTGGTTGATAAGTTCCATGATAATTCTTTGCATAGCCTTGCAGATAGGGTGGGTCAGGGTAATGGGTCTATAGTTCCCTGTGTCAGTTGCTGGACCCTCTTTGTGCAACGTGATCATTGTTGCTGTTCTCCACTCTGCTGACAGCAAACCAGGACCCATGATGTGGTTAAAAAGACAGCTAAGTAAGTGGTTCTGCTAGGTCTTGTTTTAGATTGTTTAGTATGCAGCCTGAGATATTATCTGGTCTTATGCAGACTGTATCTTTGACCTTAGAGAGAGCTTGAATGACCAGTTCTTTGAAGATAATCAGTAGAGCAGAGGTATTAGAAATTATATGGGATATGGCTGGTGGGGACAAGGAGGGTAAAGTTATCACCAAATCTGTCAACTAGCAGATTGGCAATTTTTTCAGGCTCGGTGTGAGTGGTGCCATCCACTATAAGTTGAGCACACAGCTGGGTATTCCCATCCACTATAAGTTCAGCACACAGCTGGGTATTCCCATCCACTATAAGTTCGACACACAGCTGGGTATTACCTTTGAGGTTTCGGACATAGTTAAAGAATGCCTTATGATTGTCTTTAGCTAGAGATGCCAGTATAGTCTTGTAACTAGCTTTAGAAGACTTTGCAAGGTTTGTGATTTGCTTTTTAAAGCTGTGTAGGGTAACTTTCTTTTCTTAGTTACATCCCTTCTTGTTCATAGATATTGGTTTCTTTCTTTTATTGTATAACTTATTTATGCTTGTAGTCAACCAGGGTGGATTGTTTTATGAGAGGACCTGGTTTTAGTCCTATCAGGTACAGCTGAGTCAATACATTTGCTTAAATGGCTGTATAGGACATTTGTGTACTTCTCCACATAGGAGTCATAGTTGCCTGTGTTAGCAAGGGCCTTGAACCCATTTATACCATCACTTAGGTGGTGATAGTTTGCTTTAGGGAAATTTTTCATTTTTTTGGATCTGTGGGGGTGTCAGGTATGATCTTTGCTTCAAATGACACAGATTTATGGTCTGACTTAACTAGAGAGGGCAGCACACTGGGGGTAGTGCAGCGAACCCCCCATGTTGGTGCGTACTAGGGTCTAGGACATTTGAGCCACTTGTGGGGGTGCAGACTAACTGTTACAGTGCATTTGAGTTAACGAAGTCAGGGAACCTCAATGCAATCATGTTTGTGCTCATGTAAGTCACCAAATCAATGGATGAGTAGTTGAAGTTTCCCATGTTCAAGGTGTTTGGCTGTATACTGAAAGTTTTAAGTAAGACCAGGTAGGCAGTATGTTTCTCCTGATTCATGGTGGGGGACTTGTAGCTAGCTATGATGTGGGAGGATATTTTATCTATAATTATTTGGCCCTCTAATAGCTCAAAAAAGTCATACTGTTTCACCAGATGCAAGATGTATTTGGATTTAATGAAAATGGATACACCTCCACCTTTGCTTCCTTCATACTTATTTTAGGGTCTGAATTTGTGGAATGCATTGTATTCCTGCACAGCTGGAATACTTTCTGTGTCCTTGAACCAAGTCTCATTGATTGCACAGATGTCAGCATCTTCCAAGGTGAGGAGTGTTTTCAGGGAGTGTGGCTTACTGTTTAGGCTCCTAGCATTAAGCAGCATAACCTTGAATTCTCTAGAATATTTCTTTTTTACATCAGAACTTTTGTTGTTTTGACATAGCCTAAAAAAGGCTCTATGAGGGAGACAAACATCTTTGCCAATATCTTAAAGTCTTGAGGAACCAGGTGAAGGCCATCTCTGGCAAAATATTGAGGTCTGTCAGCCATGTCATCCCAGGCCCTCTTGGATTGACATCAGAAGATGAGCCAATTGTTGAAGTTAATCATTTTTTGTTTGTAGTATGGCACCGTCAGAGATGAAGGCAAAATGCTTCTTAGGGCTAGAGACATACCTGCCTGGCACACATAATCTGAGAGTTCTATCGTGTCTCTCTTCAATGGTGGTGTAGCAGTTAGCATTGTTGCCTCATAGCAAGAGATTCTCTGGTTTGATTCTTGGCTAGGGTGCCTTCTGTGCAGAGTATGCATGTCCTCCCTGTGTTCACATAGGTTTCCTCTGGGTGCTCCGGTTTCCTCCCACATTCCAAAGACATGCATCTGGGGTGTTTTTCCCTGGGCCTTCACTGAAAATGGACTCTGTCCCAGTCAGACTTTCCTAGTAAACAAATGTTAAATAAATACATAAAATATAGTCTAGAGAGGTACGTCTCAAGTCATTCACTCTAACATGTACTATGACAGAGTTTCAATGGTAATTCCTGCTGAGTGACTTGAGTGCTTGCATGACTTTATGGATCCTGGCACCTGACAGGCAGCTGACCATGACCTTCTCCTTGCTCAGCCTGGTGAGAGAGACATCTGTGTGTCTCATTATTGAGTCACCTATCACCATGACATTTGGTTTTGAAGTGTTCTGCCTTAGGGGCTTAACTGCTGAGATGCTAATACATGTGTTGTTATGTGTACTGGTGGATTCTGTTCATGTACCAATATGTGAGTGCTGTTTGCACTTCGGAGATCTTTGTTCTTTTGGTAGGATCTTTGTGAGTCCTCCACATATGTGGGTTTATGTGTTCTGACTTTATCTTGTGAAAGAAAAGCGATGTATGAGCTGATAACCTTTTTGATGTTTTGTTTATTGTTATGTGAGAGGACTGATTCAAGTTTCGTGGTATAGTGACATCTCTCACATACTGCATTTGTTTGTTTTAGGAACAGGTGGTTGTCAATATATGAGACAATTGTTACATTGTCTCAGGATGCCCTTGTCAATTAGGATGGCTGAAAAAATGTTGGGAAATGACTGTCCATAGCAGCAGGTAATTGCTAGCAACTATTACTCTGGGATTAACAAGAGAACTTAAATCTATCCATAATCAGTGAAGAAAGTGGGGCGACACTGCTTGGTGCTTAGCTGAGATGCCTGCAGTGCAGCAGTGTGAAAATGACTTGCTCAAAGAGCAGTAGGGAAGCCTGAGAGGGTTTTATTGAGTGATGTCTAGGAAAAAAGTGATTCTAGGAATCTGCGTCTATACAAGGCACCCCTAACCACCATTGGGCAGTGCACAGCAATGTGCAAATGAGATGCTTCAATACAAGCAAATGTAAACAGTTCTAACACAATCTATCAATAGGAAGGCCCCTCACAGAGCTTTTATTCCAGCAATCTCCAACTCAGATGGGTCCTGAGCTGCACACTTCTGCACAGGGTGAAGGGAAGCCCTCTTAATGTATGATGGCTGGTTTTAGTAATCAAGTGATGCCAAACAGTCTAGATTTAACAAGTCTGAATCCGGCCTTTGCTATTCAAGGCAAAAGAAGCAAATATACAATGTGCAGAATGAATCAGTCACAGCAGCAAAAAAACTGTCAAAAATGAAGCAAAACTTCAATGAAATACAGCACACAAATGCAAAAATACAAGCTTAAATTCTACTTATTTGTTGAAGATTTCAGTGGATGCCTTAGATTTTGTTATATGCACTTTAGATCTCTGGTTAAGAATGCCAAACTTTGAGCAGCTCCTGTAAATTGAGCACAAACCCGTGCAAACTGGTTTAAGCACGTGGGCTCCAAACCAATTATTTTACATTATGAAGGCTTGTGGACTGCACTATTGTGGCAGGAGATGATAGCCTATACCCTTCTGAGGTGGAAATTCCTGGTGTAAGTCTTATTGTGCCTTTATTTGATTGACTAGTGGACTAGCTTGCTTAAAATTTGAATCTCTGTGCCTTAGGCATTTGGTATTATTTGGCGACCACATTACTTGAGAAGAAGAATGATACTGGTTTCTCCTAAGCCCTACAAAAGCTAAGGCTTACATTACAATATCTACTGTTTCAGCACTTGTTTCTCACTGCATTAATTGAATGCTTCTGTGCTGAATATCTGCAATTTTGGCCTTTTTTACATTCTTTAGTTAGAACTGCCTTAGTTCCACTTTAGTGAGAGTAGAGGGTACCAGAGTAATATTCGGTCCTGAGATTGTGTAAAGGAAACAAGAATATGATGTTTTTGATTGTCCACAGGGTATTGTTTGAGCTTTTTTTTATAATATTTGCAATTTTTTTTACCTCTGCTAGTCTTTAGTTAGAACTGCCTTGGTTCCATTTTAGTGAGAGATGAGGAGATGTTAGTCATTTTTTGGCCTGAGATTGTGTAAAGGACATAAGAGCATGATGTTTTTGATTGGCCACAGGGCCTTGTTTG
Source organism: Protopterus annectens (assembly GCF_019279795.1). Lineage (NCBI taxonomy): Eukaryota > Metazoa > Chordata > Ceratodontiformes > Protopteridae > Protopterus > Protopterus annectens. The sequence goes on along the minus strand of NC_056747.1, from coordinate 1,319,232,085 downwards.
TGTTTTTGTTTTTAACAAATCTTCTCTGCTGTTTAAGTGTTAACAATTGCACAACACTTGTCTCATAACCTACTAGAACGCTAAGACTTACATTACCATATCCACTGTTCTGGCACTTGTTCTTCACATTGTATTTGTCACAGCTGCATTAACTGGGTGTTTCTGTGTTGGAAATCTGAACTTGTTGACCTTTTTAACAGTCTTGAGTTAGAACTACAGCTCTCTGTGCAGCAGCACCTAGCAGTGATCTGTACATTCATCGACATCTCACAGCATAATCCCCCCTTGTAATCTGTGTAGAAGGTGATCTCTCACAGTACATGTTTCCCTTAAAATAGCCTTACTGTCTAGGCAGATGTTTTAACTACTAGCGTATCTAGTTTGTGCATATCTGAGCATTGTTCATCAAGTTTCATAGTTTCATAGTTTCATAGTATAATACTAGGCTATCTGCCCTGGGGCATTTGTAAGCCTAGCCATAGTGATGTGGCTTTTGCCACCCCAAGAAATGGTACAAAAAATGTACAGAATAAATTTAGAAAACTGTGCCTCTGTCTAGTAGTGACACAATGAAGGTCCCCTTATATAATAGAATTAGTTTACTGTGCCCCTGTCTAGCAGTGACACAGACATGACCCCTGGGGTAAACTTATGATCTCCCATCCACTCATCAAGATTTCTCTTGAAGAGAGTCAGTGAGGGGCTCTGCCTAATATGAACTGGGATCTTGTTCCAAAGCATGGGAAGCCTCTGGGTTATGAATCTATCCCTCCAGCATGTCCTATGCGCCGAGGTTTAAGTCTTTAGCTCTCGTGGTCCTGATGGATTTGGATTTTTTGAGGTGGAGCATGTCCATCAGATCCTGATTGGACATGGCCTTGTACGTCAGGCAGAGATCACCTCTGAGCAGGCGGTATGCTACTGAATAGAGCTGAAGTTTCTTTAGTCTGGCAGAATAAGACATATGTTGGAGACCCTTGATCCTCTTGGTGAGGTACTTTTGTGGTCTCTCCAGCTGTTGCAAATGCCGGGTGAGGTACATACCAAATGGGGCATTATACTCAATCATGGGTCTGATGAGGGAGGAGTATAGGGGTACAATGACATCCTTGGATCTGGATGTGAATCCCTTCATGATGAGGTGTGCAAGGTAGAATGTTTTTCTAACCACTTTGGCAACGTGGGTGTCAAATGAGAGGTTGCTGTCGACTTGGGTCCCTAGGTCTCTGATTACTTTTTCCATACTCAGTGGGTTGCTGTCTATGTGATAATTTGTGGGTACTTTGTTTTTCCCAAAGGGGATGACTATACATTTTTTGGCATTTAGTTTAAGGCCGTGACTCCGGTACCAGTTGTCCATTTCTGTGAGGCCTTTTTGTAGGATGTATGTGTCCGCTGGTGTATCGACTATGGCGCCTAGTTTGCAGTCATCTGTGAACTTTGTCAGCCACAGCCCTCCCATGTTTGCTTTAACATTTGAGAAATAAATGCCGAACAAGAGGGGTCCCAGGACAGATCCCTGTGGGACACCACTTGTGACTTGGCTTTGAGTCTGACATTGCTCCAGCGATTTTAACGTTATGGGTTCTGTCCTTTAGCCAGTTTGCAACCCATCTAGTGACATAAGGGTTTACGTTTAAGCTGTTGAGCTTATCTATGATGACCTGAGTGGGATATTGTGTCGAAGGCCTTAGCCAAGTCCAGGTAGGCTGTATGGACTGCTTTGCCCTCATCAATGGCTCTAGTGACTGTTTCAAAAAAGTCAACAAGATTCAAAAGGCAGGATCTGCCCTTTACAAAGCCGAACTGGGTGGGGTCAAGTGTCTGTAGGTCCCCTATGTCTCTGTTTATGAGTTCCATAATGATTCTTTCCATAGCTTTGCAGACCAGGCTGGTTAAGTTTATGGGGCGGTAGTTTCCAGGGTCTGTAGAGGCACCCCCTTTGTGGAGTGGGACCACTGTTGCTGTACGCCAGTGTTCAGATACATATCCCGAAGTAAGGCTAAGGTTAAATAGCATTTTTATGTGTGGGTTTAGCTCCTCTTGGAGTTCACGTAACATGCAACCCGGGATACCATCAGGTCCCGTTGATGCTGTGTTTTTAGCTTTGTTTAGGGCAGTTCTCACTTGGACATCTGAGATGACAGGGAGATTACATTCAGCTGGGATAAGTATTTCTTCTTTTGGGTGTGAGGGAGGGGAGAAATTTGCACTGAACCTGTCAGCCAGAATGTTGGCAATATCTGTGTGTTCATTGCATTTTTTGTTGTTGTGAACCAACTCTGAGCATATCTGAGGGTTTCTGCCCAGATTTCTAACATAGCTGAAGAAGGCTTTGTGGTTATCTTTAGTGTCCGTAGCGATTTTTCTCTCAAAGTTGGCCTTGGATGTTTTTATGAGAGAACGTAGTTTTCTGCTAATGTTGATCAGAGATGTCTTCCCTTCATGGGATTTTGCTCTGACGTGCAGTAGCTTCCTTCTTTTGTTATACAATTTGTTAATGGCTGAGGTCCACCAGACAGGATGCTTGCCTTTGGTGGAGAGGGACTTGGATTTATTTGGGATTGCATGATCCATGCATTCTTGGAGATGTCCATAGAAAGCATTTGTGAAGGATTCGGCATTGTGGGATGTGGTATCCACTGGCCCAGTGGGCTTAAAGGATACCATCTCAGTCTTAAGAAGAGTGAAGTCTGCTTTTGAGAAGTTTTTCACTGTGGTCTTTTGTGCTGGGGTGGAGGTGGGATATGTATATCCAGGGTGATTAGTTTGTGGTCAGATCTCACTAGTGAGGGGTATACTTCGGTGTGGAGCATTTTGTCCCCATGTTTGTGATGATCAGGTCTAGTATATTATCTCCCCTAGTGGGAGAGGTGACTAGTTGTTCCAGTGCATTTGAATTTATGAATTCCAGGAACCTTCGGGCTAGGGTATTAGGGCTAGAATAATGTACCCAATCTATGTTTGGGTAGTTGAAGTCTCCCAGTATGATGGTATTTTGTGATACATTCATATCCTCCAATGTCTTCAGGAAGGCTGAGTGGGGTTCTTGAGATTGGGAGGGTGGTCTGTAACATGCTACCAGTTGTATAGCTGTTTTGCCTATGGTTAGTTGCACCTGTATGGTCTCTGATGCTTCATGTGTTGCTACTAACCTGGAGGTGTGGGTGTCCTTGATGAATATGGACACTCCCCCTCCCTTTGTAGTTCGGCCCGGGTTTTGGAGCCGAAAAGCATGATATGAGGTATAGCCTGGTAGCGCTGGGGTGCTCTCAGGAGCCTTGAACCAGGTTTCAGTTACTGCACAGACGTCGATGTTCTCCATGCTGAGGAGTGCATCAAGTGCCTGCATCTTGAGATTTAGACTTCTGGCGTTGAGCAGCATTACCCTTAGTTTTTTTACATTTTTGTTTTCTAAGCAGGTGGGTTTGTCTTTAGAGCCTTGCCTAAAAAAGGCACTATGGGGGTGGCAAGAGCCTTAGCCAATATCCGGAAGCCCAGTGGTGACAGGTGTAAGCCATCCCTTGCGAAGCAGCGTGGCTTGTCCAACATGTCATCCCAGGCAGACAGACATTGGATCCCCTTAGAATGACACCAGTACTTGAGCCAATTATTAAAGCTGATCATCTTGTCTTTGTATTGTGGTATCATTCTTGGTGAGGGCAAGATGCTGCTCAGGGTCAGGGTCATACCAGCCTGGGCTACATAATCGGAGAGCTCCTCTATGTCTCTTTTCATGTAGTCCAGGGAGGTACGTCTCAGGTCATTCACACCAGCATGGACAATGATGGAGTCATATTTGTACTTGCTTTGGAGTGACTTGAGTGCGTGTGTTATGTGGCGGATCCTAGCTCCCGATAGACAGCTCACAGTCACCCTCTCCTTGTTCAGCCTGGTCAGCGGGACATCAGTGTGTCTGACTATAGAGTCACCTATTACTAGTGTATCAGGCATGGTGTTTAGCATTAAGGGCTGTGATTGGTTAACACACTGATTTATTGAAGTATGTGTTGCATGTGTTTTGTTTTGAGGTGGTGGATTTTTGGATGTGTGCTTTGGGAGCCTCTGTTGTCTTGGTAAGTTTTTTATTAGAGCCTCCGAGTATGTCTTTGTGTTTTTATGTGTTTGGTTTGCAGTTGTGGTAGGTCTATGTGGGACTGGGATTGTTGTGTGTGTGGTTACCATCTCCTCCTGTCTGGTCATGCCAGCTCTGAGTTGAGAGAGTTCAGCCTCCAGTTTGGCTATATAGTTGCATCTCTCACATGTATTTGTGTTTGTTGGGAGGAGGAGAGGGTTGTCTGTGTACATGAGACAATTGTAGCATTGTCTCAAGATACCCAGATTGACCAGCTGAACTGGAGAGGACGCCAGTAATCTACCACTCGACATGCTAGAACAGTATAAGGGAGTGCTGTACCTTTAAGGGAAGTGGATATCCACAGGGGTGGTAAGTAGATGTAGTGCTTTACTTAGTACAAGAGTGCTTACTTAGTAGAGAAGTATTGAGAACAAGTGCTAGGCTTATAATATAGTGAGTAGTCTGATTATACTAAGAGTAGAGCTTCCTTAAGGGAAAATTTGAAGAGCAGACCTGGCGGAGCCAGAAGAAGTTTAACCTTGTTTAACCGGTGCCCGCACAACCGCGCAAAGCCGTGCAAATGCGGATTTTAAACAATGAACTACAAAAGAGCTAGAAATGGTCCAAAACAACCAATTACTACAGCTTCTTGTGCTGAGGTCACTTCCTACAGGGACAGGTAGGCTGCTCAAGGCTCCCCACTCCCACTGGTGAGCAAAGAAACTTCCTTCTATCCAAGTAAGGTAATAGACAACACAGGAACTACACCACAGCCCAGAATACAGCAATGCCTGTAAATTGGTCTAAACTAGTCGAGGAGAGGTGGGAAAACAAGGATCATTTTTTTGTTTTTTTGTTGTTTTTGATAGAAACACACAGAAAATGCAGAAACAGTGATAAATCAGTTACACAGGCTAGCACACTTTAGTGGGCAGCCTCAACAGTTAAATTAAACAAACAAACAAACTTTCGATCAAATTCGACTAAAATGTAACTTTAAGTGCAGATTTTAAAATAATGCAGCAAACAGTTAAAAGTTCCTTGTGTTATTGATCTATTCAATATTTAAATTTCCCTCACTCCTCCCTAGTAGACCAACAGCCATGGATATGGATTTCCCGACTCTCTCTGTGACTAATCTAGTTGAGGTGAGTATTATGAGGCATTGTCGCAGTTGCCTCATGTACATCGACAAACAACATATTCTTAACAAAGCAGATATAGTATGCGAGAAGTGTAAATATATTTTAATGCTGGAGGCAAAACTTTCTCATACAACAAAAACTAATCCTGTAGAGGTTGTCAGTGACACTTGTACCACACCTTCTGCACAGGGTAAAGACTCTACAAATATAACTAGTTATTTTAAGGCACTTACAGGTAACCTTTCTAAAACACTAAGACCTTCGGCATAGCACAATAAAAAAGTGTCCTCAGCTATCACATAAGCACTCCATTAAAACACACCACCCACAACTACAGATAGTAACACTGCATCCAGTGCCTCTACTGCTAAGCCCTTAAAACAAACCAGTGTACAACCAATGTTCTGGTCATTAGTTATTCTGTAGTGAGACACACTGATCTCCTCTCACCAGACTGAGTACGGAGAGAGTCATGGTTAACTGCCTTTCTGGGGCTAGAATTCGTCAAGTCACATATGCACTTAGGTCATTGAAGCACAGGTACCAGTATGACTCTGTCATAGTCCACATGGATGTTAATGACCTGAGATGTACCTCCCTTCACTGTATGATGCAAGACATGATTGAGCTCTATTATTATGTGTCTCAGGCAGGTATGAGCCCAGCAATGAGCAGCATATAACCTTCTCCAATGATGATGCCACATTACCAACAGACAATGATTGATTTTAACACATGGCTTAACTTCTGATGTCAGTCCAAAGGGGTACAATACTTTATGCCCTGGGAGGACATGGCTGACAGAACAGACAATGCTGCTTTGGCAGGGAAGGTCTGCACTTATCCAATCTAGGCCTTTGGATATTGGCAAAGACCTTTTCCACCCCCATAGTGAATTTTGTAGTAAACCTCACAACTTGACTGAACCTATGAAGGAATATCCGAAGGTGGTACTGCTCAATGCTAGAAGTCTTAACAAGAAACTCCACTCCCTGCAAGCCTTCCTCTCCCTGGAGAGGGTAGACATCTGTGTAGTAGCAGAGACACGATTTAAAGTCACTGAGAGTACCCCAGCAGTGCAAGGTTGTAATGCCTTTCACACCTTTAGACCAGCTACTGCACAGGAAGGAACTAAAAGTGGAGGAGTAGCAGTCTATATTAAAAACAACCTCACATTCAGATTAGTTAAAGTGTATGACCCACTGCAACTCATACACATGTGACTCACCATAAACAAGGTGTCATACCATATCGTTGCAACCTAGAGCTCCCACTCCATCTCACAGGAAACCCATACTAGAGTCCCTCACCATTCAGCTCAATACAATCATCATAAGGGATCTCAACTACACCTCTTTAGATTTGGAATCCCACACTACGTCTAATGCACAAGCCCAGCAATTTCTAAACTTTGTAAATACCGACATCTTGGAATATTCGGTCCATTTTCCTACCAGGGGTACAAGCATCCTTGACCTTGAACTCATAAATATGGGAAATTATATTCCTCATCAGATGTAATATCCTTGCTCATCAGATCTGACCATAAGGCAGTACTGCTTGAAATAAAAATTAAATCCAGGAACACAGTAAAACAAACAAAAAAAAAACTTAGGAACTATTCCAAAGCTATTTTCTCTCTACCAAGTAACATAGTACCTAAATTCCAAGCACCCCCCAAACCCAATAAACACCACAAGCATATGCTGAACTATTTACAAAATCCCTGTAGAGCCATATTGATAGCTGTATAGAGTGAGCTGTGCCCATTTGTACTAAGAATAACACAAACATAAAAGACAAGTCACCCTAGTAGAATCACAATATCAGTTGGTTATACAACAAAAGAAAATATCTTGGCCAAGTGTAGGAGGAACAAACCCCAACATATTAAAACAGCTGACCAATCTAAACAGGCAGCTAAGAGGGTTACTTAACACTTCAAAGGCTAAATTTGAAGAAAAAAAAAAGATTTTCAGGCAAAGACCAACCACAAAGCTTTCTACAGTTATGTCTGTAACCTTAAGAGAAATACACAACAGTTGCAGAACTTACTGTAAATGGGATGACCCACACTGAACCAGAGGCCATTTCCAACCTTTTGGCTGATATGTTCAGTTCAAATTTCTCCCACACTGCCCGAGAGTCCAAAGGAAATACTGTATACCACTATCCTCCCAACCATTTCTGGAGAACAGATCATCAATGCACTTTCCAAGGCCAAAAACACTGCATCAATGTGCCCCGATGACATTTCAGGATACTTACTAAATAACATGAAACATGACCTTTCTGATCCACTTGAATCACTTTTCAAATACAGCCTACAATCAGGTTTTGTACCCAAGGAATGGAAAATGGCTACAGTCATTCTCCTGCACAATGAAGGTTTAACCACCAATCTGGATATTTACAGGAACATAAGTCTGACCAACCTCATTTGTGACACCATGGAAAAAAATCCACATGGGCATGATTAATAAGGGCATAAGTAACTTGCAAATGCTGGACCCACCACAGTTTAGCTTTGTTAAAGGAAGGTCATGCCTATTAAATTTGGAGACTTCTTTGAGAGCATCAAGAAAGCAATGAATGAGGGCAAGACTGTGCACACAGCTTACCTTGACCAAGCAAAGGCTTTTAATACAATACCCACTCAGGCATTGTAGACAAGCTCATTAAATTAATTTTCTTTTATCACCCACTGGACAGCCAGCTGGCTCACTGTTAGGACCCAGGCAGTCAAAATAGGTGAGGCTACCTCCACCAAGATGCCAGTCAGCAGCAGAGTCCCCCAGGGCTCAGTACTGGGCCTGCTCATTTTTGGTATATATTTCTCTGAAGTGGAAGCAAATGCTGAAGGTTTATTGCTGACTAAGTCTGCAGATGATTGCAAGCTGGGAGTTATCATCGACTCCACTGCAGACACAGGCATTCTTGAAGAAGGCCTATGGTGCCAAAGCCATGGTCTTAAATCCAATGCTAAGGAATGCATAACTGTAAACTTTGGGAAGTCAACCACACCAGTTAATTACCATGTTGATAACATGCCCCTGAGAGTTGACACAGTGGTCTGGGATCTGGATACACATGTAGATGGCAGCCTTAGCTTTGACCACCACGTGACCACAGAGGTGAGGTAATCCTTTTATGTTGTGCATCTTATAAGTAGGGCATGGCGTCTAGGTCCGAAGAACTCATTATCCCACTATAATCAGCCCTTATCAGAAAAATCATATACTTTGTTGTGTATCTGACCATGCGTATGCAGAAACTGGAGCGGCCTTAGAGGTTCCTTACAAAAATAATGCAAGGCATAACATACCTGCCTTATACAGAGCACCTTAAATTCCTTTCCCTCTACTGTCTTCAATAGATTGCTGAGGGGGTGATCTATGCCTGACTTACAAGGCATCTACAAACCCCACATTTATGAATCTCCTGCATATTCGTAAGTCAGACAGCACCAGAAAAACAAAAGTTGAAGGACCTGTATTTTATCTGTTACTTAAACAGAACATGCTGGGCAGACAAATATGTGTAGCAGAGACTGTCCCTCCTATGGAACAGCTTCCCACTCATGTGAAACTGTGTTCGTTTATTACCCAATTTAAATGCAGCCTAGACCAGTGGATGGGGAATAGAAAATTTACATCAGGCCTGACAATCATGTCCCTTCTGGACAGAGGTAGGTTACAAATGTCTCTGTTTTTATGTCCTATATGGATACACACTGTCATTATTCTTTCAGGAAAACTTTCTGGAAGGCTTAGCAAGAGCCACCCCCCAAGTCATCCTAGTAACAATCTCTGAATCTTGTTCTGTGGGAGAAACAACTTATCCAACTTAAAACTTACCCCCTTTGCCTCCCAAATAAATTCCTTCAAAATTGTTTTAATTATTGTCCAAAGCTTCTCCTCTGGTCATTCTGATAAATTGCTGTTAGTTTCATATATTCTGCATGACAGTATTTTTTAATATATGTTTCCAGCTTGCAATTTACATGCATACTGATGTTTTGCAGACAAAGTATTATGTGATTGCAACTTCTTCTTGTCTCTGCATGAATGCATGTCACCTCTCCCATACTTTTCATTTTACTAAAACACTCAAGCAACAAAAAGGCTTGTAGAGTTTAATTTTTAATCCCCAACCGCTTTTAATTCACAGCAAATGCACAACTGCGTGCATGTTCCAAAATGGGACAATGCACCTCCATATATGGGTAAATACCCAAAATACTTAGCTACTCCCACAGGCTTTAATCATTCTAGAGTTTGATTTAATCATGATGAAAATTAAAGTTAGAGCCTATGTTCCATTCTGCATCTAAGTCATTCATTCTTGTCACATCTCAACTTTTTTTCCAGATGTGGAAAACAACTTGTATACTCTCAGTTAACTGATTTTAGTCCTAAGAAAGAGTGCCCTGGATACCATTAAATTAATAGATTTTGTATTGTTTTGATTTATACTGAAGTGATTTCTGCTACTAGCAACGAAACTGCTTATATTCCATTTAGTATATCACATTTCATTTATTTTCACTGAACTGCTTTGCCACTTCTCCTTTAAGTACTATTTTTTGTGTTTCTCCATAAAAATGATCCAAAGTTCATGGTTCATTCATTTCCTGATTAATAGCCTGTGCCTGCAGACAGATTGACTGGAACTACAGAGCTCTGCTGGTAAATAAAAAATACCAGCTAATGGTTCTGTAATTGCATATTCATCTCAAATGCTAGAAAACTATAGTTTTACATTATTTTACTGTACATTTCTGTCTGTATGCATAAAAAACAGGAAGTCCACCATAATTTAATAAATATGATCAGTTCATTTCACCAGTTCACCTTAACAGTCCAAGATCACAGCATTATACTGCTTATAAATAGCTTTATCTTATTACAGTATAAATCACACATATATTACTTCAAAAACGTACTACCATTAATAGCAGCCACTAAGATTTTTCCTCCTCACATTTAAAGCACCTCTGTATACTGTGCAGAACTACTTTACAGCACAACATGCACTTTGACTTCAAGAAATTTATTACGTACATATTACTAAGAAAAAATAAGTTCTTTACTGGCAGTTACATTTTGAATTCCCTCGTTATTCTTCTAAACATTAATGACAAAATGGAAATTATACATTAAAGTTCTCCCTCTAGTTTAACACAGTCCACAAACTTCCAGTCCCCCCCCCACACACACACACACTTCTTATGAAAGCACAATTCCCGTGTCCAGACTTCAACTTATGGAAATTACACTTAACAGTTCATCCAGTCCTTTGCTACTTTCACATTATTACTGGCCTTCTATTTCATTACCCTAATCACCCAATAGTAGTCTCTGACTGAAATCCAAGGCACTTCCCTTTTTCTAGTCAGCTTATGAGCTGTTTTCTGTCATTCCATCAGTTTCTTTTGGAACACTGGAAATGGTCTTACTGGCAAGTTCTGTCTATGGGCTTTGCCCTTGTCAGTGAAAAGAGAACAGAATTCCCCTTCAACTCTATGGCTTAAGTTTTTGCAGTACACTTTTGTTAGTTCCTTTTTACCATTTCTGCATCCAAAAATGTATTTGCTTCTGTGAAGACTGGTAGAGAAGGGTGAAGGCTGCCAGCCTAGTCAGATGGAATTGTGCAGATAATTCTATCTTTTGTAAATATAAATGTAAAATACAGGCTTGTTTCTTAAATGAAAGAAAAATACTGTAAAATGTTGGACTTCAAGATTGTAGCAACATTGCCATCTGCTGTAAGGAAAATTAAGTCAAGCATTTCAAATCTTTCTTTGAAGTTAAAATTACTTCAAATTTATCCTTTGATCTGTAGAGCTCGGAATCAGTCTGTCTGAGCTAGCAAATTCTTTCTATTCTTTTAACTTAAGGAATAACTACTAGAGTGTACATGTGAAATGTCTTTTATTGTTCTAGCTTCCTGAGCAGGTGTTAGCTTGCTAAATGATATAGCCTGTTGGTCTGGGAACTTTAGGCTAAGTGTCAAAGAAATGATGTAATGGGAATTAAATGAGAATGATGTAATCTGGGAGGGCCCAGCAGAAATGTTTGTTAGTGATTTTAAAAACTATTTCTCAGAGAGAGACTGTAAGCATTTTGATCTTGGACATCTAACTCAGCACTGCCTATGCTCTTAAGTAAGTTATCTTAGAAGTGTGTTTTCTTGTAGCAATAACTAGGAAATTAGAAAAGATTAGACTAAGTGTTTTTCTGTTATGTCAGAACTGTACTACAGAATTAGTTTAAATTTTTGTGTGATCTCTGAGCTCTTGAATAGCACTGTGGTGTAGTAGTATTGTCTTGTGTTTTAATATTTATTATTAAATATTTTTAAATCCTTTTCAACTGTGGCTGGTTTATGTAGAGATAATTTAAGCTCTAGAGTACATTGCATGCTTATAAGTGATCTTGTACTAAGCCCCTCCAATTAGCCTTGATTGCTTAAGTTACACTACTATTGGATAATAATATTGCACAGTAAAAACTGGACACCCTTTTAAGGGCCTTTGGGTAGCTGATAATTATTAGCTGGTGGTGGTTGTAATTACTACTGTATAATCTGGGTAAAGGGGCACAGCTTGAGAGTCTGTGTCAGCCTTTCCCAGGAGTGTCTGTTAAGTTGTATAAATACTTATCTCAAAGTGTGTGTGTGTCAGCTACTTGGGAAGGGGCACAAAGCACTGGTTGGACAGAGAGGGTACTGGAGGTTAGTTACCAGCTAGGCTGAGATCTGGACCCTATAGTTGTGCCAGTGGGGAGCCTTATTGGGGACCTGGGGAGCAAGGGAGTGACCAGCCCCAGACTGACTGTGATCTCTGTGTGCTCGTAAGGGAAATTGCACTTTACTGTGTGTATTTGTTATCCTTTCCTCATATATGAGATTCCATCTCTGGTGTTAGTGGTGAGACTTGAGGCTCCTTGATTGCTGGGCCAGGGCACGGGTGTCACGTTTGTTTGGCAGTGGTGAGATATCCACATCACTATTAATTAGTTGGCAAATACTAATTGGCTTGTTGTGGTGTGGGTAGAGTGAATCCTGTAGCTTATGTACAGTGATCTCTGAAGATGTTTTGTACTCTAAAACAGCCACGCAGTGAATACTCAGAGTTCAGATCATAATTGTTTTATTTCTTTTGTTAGCTTAGTTAGTCAGGGTGAGCAGGCAGCATGTCAGCAGAGGATTATGGAAAGCTGACAAGGAGCCAGCTGGTGGAGATGTGCCAGGCTAGCAGACTGGTGCATGGAAACCTAAGGCAGACCTGATTGCAGCCTTGATTATAGCTGCATCAGAAAACAGCATCCAGGAGGACAATCAGACTGACAGTGGAGATACAATATCCTTGGAGAATGGACAGCTCAACCTTTCTGCGAAGGACAATTAAACTGGCAGTAGAGATACCATATCCTCGGAGAATGGACAGCTCAACCTTTCTGCAGTGGACTTAAAAATCTAGCTGGAGCTAAAGAGACTTGAGTTGGATGCCAGGCGTTTGGAGATAGAAGCCGAAGAAAAGGAGTGTTAGAGGAGGCATGAGAGGGAAATGCTGACTCTTTGCCAGTGTCATGGAGGTAATGTGGAAGGGAATAACTGGACCCCAGAAGCACAATAGGTCAGTAAATTTCTTCTGCAATTTAAAGAAGGGGATCATTTTGATAGATTCATTCATATGTTTGAGAGGGAATACAAACAGTATAGTGTTGACCAAAAGCTCTAGGTACAGTTCCTGTTCCCCTTACTCCATGGGAAAGTTGTAACTTTTTTGTCAAAAATGCCTGACGCTGTCTGTTTTGATTATACTGCTGTAAAAATTGTCTTTTAGAATGTTTTAAGCTAACACCTGAAATGTACAGGAAAAAGTTTCATGAGCATAGACACAAGGCAGATGAAAGTGTGTGTGAATACATTGCTGAACTGAACACTTATTTTCATAGCTGGGTGAGTGGATGTCAGGTCACCACTTTTGAAGGGCTGGCACACCTTTTGGTGAGGGAACAAGCCCTTAGCACTTTGCATGATGACATGAGGATCTGGTTAGCTGATAGACAATGTGCTACTTCAGATGAGTCGGGGAAGAAGAGAGACCTATACCTGGAAAGCAGGGCAGCCCTGCACAAGCAGGGGACCCCCAGTACTGTTCATGGGTCTAAAGGAACCCATGGTGAGCAGCATAGACTGCCCCAAACAGAATCTGCCAGTAGCAGGGGAAGCCACTAGTCCATGAGCTAGGGTTAAATGTTTTGAATGCAACCAGTGGGGCCATGTGGCATACAGGTGTCCATGGAGGCAAGGTGGGGAACCAAAGGTGAGGGAACCAGTAAGTTGGAAAGACAAAATGCCAATAGTAGGTTGTCTTGAGACAACAGGAGTACTAAACTACCATCATGAAGATGTCCTGAGAGGGAAGGATTTGGATGAGGCAGTACCATGTGCTTATGCAGTTACACACGGTCAGGCTAGGAGACAAGCATGTGGGTCTGGTAGCCTGGGGGAGACCCAGACAGAGTGCATACTTGCAGACAGGACTGGTGATGTTGTTACTTCAGGGAGTGAGCTACGTTGTAGCAGTGAGACTGAAGGTGAGCCACAGCTGCTTGTGGGTACCGATGTTCCCTTGGACAGGGTAACTGCAAAGGTAGAGGTGAGTAGCAGTACCCAGGCTGACAGTGAGGCACCACTGTCAGAGGATGTCAGACTTCCTGTGGAAGGGGAGCTGGGAAGGGTTACAAGGAGAGGGTTGAGACAGGCTCAGCTCTCAGACTCAACATTGCAAGGCCTGAGGCAGGTATCTAGGGAGGCACCTGATTCTCAAGGAAAGGGGGAATCTGTATCTCTACTATATAGAGAGTGGACCCCTGAGGGAGGGCTAGAAAGTGAGAGAGTATAGCAGTTGGTAGTGCCTAGAGCCTACCATCTGGTGCTTCTAGCCATAGCCCGTAATATTCCCTTTGCAGGTCATATGGGCATAAAACGTACAAAGAGGCGTATTATGCAGAACTTCTATTGGCCAGGAATTCCAGAGATGTAGCAGGGTACTGCAGGACCTGTGAGCAGTGCCAAAAGGTAGACAAGGCAGGAGACAAGGTGAGAGCTCCTTTTATGGCTTTGCCTGTGATTGAGGAGCCATTTCAGAGGGTAGCTATGGATATTGTGGGTCCTTTGAGTACCCCAAGTTCCACAGGGAAAAAGTATATCCTAGTGGTAGTGGATTATGCTACATGATACCCTGAGCAGAGGCTTTGTCCTCCATTGAGGCAGAGAAGGTGGCAAATGCTTTGTTAGAGATTTTCAGCAGGGGTGGGTTTCCCAAAAGAAATACTGTCTGACAGAGGTGCTGATTTCATGTCAGACCTGCTGGCTTGTCTGTGGAAGTCCTGTGGGGTGAAGCACATGAAGATCATCCCCTACCATCCCCAGACTAATGGTCTTGTTGAGAGGTTAAACTATGCTCCAGGGACTTAAACCTCAGCACAGAAATAAATAGGACATGCTGGAGGGACAGATTCATATCCCAGAGGCTCCCCTCACTCTTGAACAAAATCCCAATCCATGTTAGGCAGAGCCCCTCAATGACCCTCTTCAAGATAAATCTTGACGAGTGGATGGGAGATCGTAGGCTTACCCCTGGGATCTCTTCTGTGTCCCTACTAGACAGATGCACAGTAAACTAACCTTAAAAGCGCTATCTTCTGTGACCTACTATACAGAGGCACAGTCAACTAATCTAAAAGGGTGGTGAAAGCCAAACACACTCTGGCTAGGCTTATAAATGCCCTAGGCAGATAGCCTAGTATCAACCTATGAACCTATGAACCTATAAGTCATGCTATGAGCATTTGCAGATCAGTTTAAGAGAGAGTGGGACAAATATTTGCCCCATCTGTTGTTTACTTTCAGAGAGGTTCCCCAGGAATCCACAAGTTTTTCGCCCTTTCAGTTGCTGTATGGGCATAGGGTGAGGGGACCTCTAGATTTAATTTGAAATAAGTGGGAAGGTGAGTGTGAGTCTCACAAGGAGTCTGTTATGTCATATGTCCTAAACCTCAGGACAAGGCACAGGGAACTCATGGGCTTGGCCCAGAAGAACCTGGCAGAATCCCAACAACAGAAAAAGGTGTGGTATGACAGGAATGCTCGAGCTAGAGAGTATGCTGTGGGGCAGCAGGTAATGGTTCTCATTCCTGTCAGACACAAAAAGCTGCAAGCAGCTTGGGAGGGTCCCTACAAAGTGAGAAGAAAGGTAAGTGATGTTAACTACATGGTGGAACTGCTAGGCAGGGGCAAAAATTGTACCATGTTAACATGATGAAACCTTACCATGATAGGGAGGCCCTTGTGCTGAACATTTGCAGTGGATTGCAGGAGGAGTCTGAGAAAGCTCTGGGGGACTGATCTCCTCAATGAGGCTCAGGCTGACACCTCAATGGAAGGGATAGCAATATCCCAGCAGCTATCTCTTACCCAGGTTCGAGAAATCCGAGCAGTGTTGTAGGAATCTGGGGACATGTTAACTGGGAAACCAGGGTGCACCCACCTGGTGCAGCACCAGGTGGATACAGGACCCCAAAGGCCTATTAGGCAGGTCCCTTATAGGGTGCCTGAGAGAGTCAGACAGACCCTGAGGGAAGAGGTACAGGAGATGTTGGAACTAGGGGTGATTCAAGAGTCCAACTGTCCCTGGGCCTATCCAGTGGTGCTGGTGCCAAAGAAGGATGGCAGCACCAGGTTCTGTGTGGATTACAGGAAATTAAATAGTCACACAGAGTCAGATGCTTACCCCATGCCTAGGACAGATGAGGCCCTAGAGCATCTGGGTGGGGCTAAGTATCTTACAACTATTGATCTTGCCAAGGGTTATTGGCAGGTGCCCTTGACTACCAATGCTATAGAGAAGTCAGCCTTTGTAACTCCTTTTGGCTTGTATGAGTTCACAAAGATGCCCTTTAGGATGAAGAGTGCCACAGCAACTTTCCAGAGGCTGGTAGATAATATCCTAGCAGGAGCATGAGGGTTTGCCCTTGCTTACCTAGATGATATTGCCATCTGCAGCCATTCCTAGCCAGAGCACCTTCAGCATGTCAGGGGGTGCTGGACAGACTACAGAGGGCAGGGTTTCCCATTAAACCAAGCAAATGTCAGGTGGGTATGGCAGAGATCTCCTACTTAGGACATAGAGTGGGGAGTGGTAAGATAAGGCCAGAACCTACCAAGGTGGAAGACATTATAGCATGTCCTGCACTTGTTACTAAAAAGCAGGTGAGGGCATTTTTAGGGACCATAGGGTACTACAGAAAGTCTGTCTCCAGTTATAGTACCATAGCTTCTCCTCTCACAGACTTGACAAGGTAAAACAGACCAGATAAGGTAGTGTGGACTCCAGCATGTGATCAGGTATACCAGAAGCTTAAAGAAGCTTTGGGAGGATCCCTTGCATTAGCCAGTCCAGATAACAGCAAATAATTTGTTGTAGAAGTGGATGCTTCAAACCATGGGGTGGGGGCTGTACTTAGCCAGATTTTTTTCAGATGGGGAAGAGCACCCAGTAGTTTATCTCAGTCGTAGGCTCCATCCCAGGGAGGAATGCTATGTAGCTGTTGAAAAAGAATGTCTAGCCATAGTGTGGGCAATGCAGAAACGTCAGACTTATCTGCATGGAAGGAAATTCACTGTTATGACAGATCACAACCCTCTAACATGGTTAAACAGAGCCAGTCAGCAAAATGCCAAGTTGCTAAGATGGAGCCTGGGGTTGCAAGCATATATGTCAGTGCAGCACCAGAATGGGATTAGCAATGCCAATGCAGATGGGCTCTCAAGACAGGGAATGAGGTAAGGAATACTCAGATAGACCTGACCCTCTCAAGTCGTGTTTCTCAAGGGTCACTTGAAAATCTAGCTCGAGTTCTCCGGGGGGGGGGTGTGATGACTGGTAGAGAATGGTGAAGGCTGTCAGTCTAGCCAGATAGAATTATGCAGATAATTCTATTATTTGTAAATATAAATGTAAAATACAGGCTTGTTTCTTAAATGAAAGAAAATAATGTCAAATATTGGACTTCAAGATTGTAGCAACATTGCCTTCTACTGTAAGGAAAACTAAGTCAAGCATTTCAAATCTTTTTTTGAAGTTAAAATTATTTCAAATCTATCCATTGATCTGTAGAGTTCAGAGTCTGTCTGAGCTAGCACATTCCTTCTATTGTTTTAACTTAAGGAATAATTACTAGAGTATACATGTGAAATGTCTTTTATTGCTGTAGCTTCCTGAGCAGGTGTTACCTTGCTAAATGATGTAGCCTGTTGGCCTGGGAACTCCAGGCTAAATGTTCAAGAAATTATTTAATGGGAACTGAATGAAAATTATGTAATCTGGGAGGGCCCAGCAGAAATGTTTGTCAGTGATTTTAAAAAACATTGCTGAGAGAGGGACTGTAAGTATTTTGATCTTGGACATATCACTCAGTACTGCCTATGCTCTTAAGTAAGTTATCTTAAAAGTGTGTTTTCTTGTAGCACTAGCTAGGTTATTAGAAAGGATAAGACTAAGTGTTTTTCTGTTATGTCAGAACTGTACTACGGAATTATTTTAAGTTTCTGTGTGATCTCTGAACTCTTGAACAGCACTGTGGTGTAGTAGTATTGTCTTGTGTTTTTAGTATTTATTATTAAATATTTTTAAACCCTTTTCAACTGTTGTTGGTTTATGTAGAGATAATTTAAGCTCTAGAGTACATTGCATGTGTATAAGTGATCTTGTACTAAGCCCTTCCAATAAGCCTTGATTGCTTAAGTTACACTACTATTGGATAATAATATTACACAGTAATAACTGGACACTCTTTTAAGGGCCTTTGGGTAGCTGATAATCATTAGCTGGTGGTGGCAGTAATTACTACTGTATAGTCTGGGTAAAGGGGCACAACTGGAAAATCTGTGTCAGCCTTTCCCAGGAGTGTCTGTGAAGTTGTATAAATACTTATCTCAAAGTATGTGTGAGTGTGTGTGTGTGTGTGTGTGTGTGTGTGTGTGTGTGTGTGTGTGTGTGTGTGTGTGTGTGTGTGTGTGTGTCAGCTACTTGGGCAGGGACACAAAGCACTAGTTAGACAGAGAGGGTACTGGAGGTTAGCTTGCCAGCTAGGCTGAGATCTGGACCCTATAGCTGTGCAAGTGGGGTGTCTTATTGGGGACCTGGGGAGCAAGGAAGCGACCAGCCCCAGACTGTGATCTCTGTGTGCTCTTAAGGGAAATTGCACTTTACTGTGTGTATTTGTTATCCTTTCTTCATATATGAGATGCCCTCTCTGGTGTTAGTGGTGGGGATTGAGGCTCCTTGATTGCTGGGCCAGGGCACGGGCATCACAGCTTCTTCTGAAAAAAAGATAATCTGAAGACAGCTGGATGTAGTAACTTCAACCTCACCTGCCTCTTGATATCCTTTGATTGCAGGAATTAACTTGGTTCTCTTCTGCCTGGTGCATTGAAATGCTCTTTTTCTGGAATTAACAAGTGCAAAATAGTAAGTATAAGGCAAAAACAAAAGGGAAAGAAGACATTCATGCCTGGTTCCTCTGTTCACACCACCAGACCACCAATGATGTAGTATTAGGTATATTTTTAATAATAAAATAACAAAAAAGAGAAGGAAGTTAAACGCTTTCATCCAAATTATATTTTCTCAATGGACTTCATCAGAACCAAATAGTTTACGCCACATTTGGAGTATAGGCCTTTTTCAATTAACAAATCCAGCTATGGAATACAAGTTGGGTATGGTACAGCAGAAAATCTCAAGTTTTAGCTGCATGCTTTGTAATCTAGCTCTACTATTCTTTGAAACAGTTCTTCTTGAGAAGATTCAAATTCAGCCAGTTTTTTTTTATTTCAGCCTCTGATTTCTGCATTTTTATTAGCTCACCTGAATAGATACTTAAAGCTTTTTATATTCTTTCCAGTCTTTTGTCATTTAGCTCTAAGTTTCTGGAAACAATCTCTTGTACTGAGGCTGAAACCTGAACTGCATTTCTGATAAACAGCTGCAAGGCTCTTCGCTACCTATGTTTTTCATATCCCTTTCTAGATGATTTTCTCTTACTTTCTCCCAAATGCTTATTTGCTGATAACAAGTGAATGTAACAACAAACTAGTTACTAAATTTTACCCGAATAAATGGCTTTTGCTGGCTGTTTTCCAAAGTTTCTATTTTCATGGGATCACAGGTTCATAGGTGTTTACTAAGCTAGAGACTGCAAGGGCCTTTTTAAGCCTAGCCATGCATCCCAAGTCACTACCCTTGATAAATATAAGCAGAAGCTTGGGACATGAAATGTTTACAAGCAGGGGCCTGAGAGATTAACCATTTACAGGCTGCCTGTGTCCATTAGAAATATAGGTGCCAAACTAAGGATAAATTTCCTGTTCCCCATCCAACTGTGTAAGTTACACTTGAATTGGGTTAGGGAGGAACTCTGCTTCACATGAATGGGAGAGCCTATTCCAGAGATGGAGTAGTCTCTGGGATACATACCTGTATCTCCAGCAGGTCCTATTTATATTACAGGCAAGATTTAAGTCTTTAGAATGGATAATTCTGGTGGTGTTTGTTTTCCAAATATGCAGGAGGTCCATCACAGAGGGGTAAGATAATGCTCTGTATCCCAGGCATAGATCTCCCCTCTTCAGCCTATAGGAGACAGAATACAGGAACAGGGCCTTGAGGTGGTCTGCAGAGGAAATGTTACCTACACCCTGTATTCATTTAGTGAGAAACCTCTGTAGACATTCCAATTGCTGGATATGCCTGGTTAGGTGCATACAAAAGGTGACATTGTACTCAATGATAGGTCTGATGAATGCCAAATACAGTGAAACAATGACTTCCTTGGACCTAGATGCCATACCTTTGTTTATAACTTGTGCAACATAGGATGATATCACTACTATAGACACTTGATAGTCAAAGGCTAGTTTACTGTCTATGTGTGTCCCTAAGTTCCTGACTACTGGGTCAACTCTAAGGGGTGTGTTGTCAATATGATAGTTATCAGGGGTGGATGATTTCCTGAAGGATACTATTTATGCATTTCTTGGCATTTAGTTTTGTCCATGGCTCTGGCACCAGTTGTTTGCCTGTGTCAGCCTTTCCTGGAGAACATGTGTGTCAGTGTAGGATTCAATGACAATTCATAATTTCCAATCATCTGCAGATTTAGTCAGCCAGTGGTCAATGACATTGGCCTTGACTTCAGAAAAGGAAATGCCAAAAATAAACAGTCTCTGAGGGACTCCACTTGTGACTGGCCTCTTTATAGAGGTGGACTCCCCAATTCTAACTTCTTGGGTCCTGTGTATGAGCCAGTTGGCTATCTACCAGGTGACATAAGGGTTTGTACCTAACCTCTTCAGTTTATCAACAATGCCCGAGTGGGGTATTGTGTGAAATGCTTTAGCCAGGTCAGGTAGGCAGTGTGAACCATTTTTCCCTCATTCAATGTTTTGGTGACCTTCTCAAAGAAGTCCACCAAGTTGAGTAGGTATAACCTGCCCTTGACAAAACCAAATTTGGTTGGGTCCAGTGTCTGGAGGTTTACTATATTATTATTGGTCATTTCCATGATAATTGTTTCCATGGCTTTACATATGAGACTACTGAGGCTTAAGGGTCTGTAGATGGCCCAGCTTTGTGCAGAGGGATGACTGTTGCTGTTCTCCATTCATGAGGTATGAAGCTTGTTTGGAGGCTACAGTTAGATAGCAATTCCACATGGCCTGATAGGTCATGTTTCATGCTATGCAGAAGGCATTCTGGGATATTGTGTGGCCATTGACACAGTGTTTTTGGCCTTATTCATAGATTCATAGATTAGTACTAGGCTAATTGCCCTTGTGAGCCATTTTAAGCCTAGCCAATTATCCCCTGTGAGACTCAAACCCTGTACCTTATGTTTATAAGGCAAACACCATAACCATTAAGCCACCCTTCCAACCTGCCTTAGAGACAGCATTAAGGATCTGTTCCCTAGTGATAGCAGGGGGAGTTATATTTGATGCTATTTTCTGAAGGAAGGTTGAGGGGAGAAAGGGGTAACATTGGAGCTGAATTTGTTGACCAGCATGTTTGCCATATCCTCTGGCTCAATATAGGTGGCTCCATTTACAATGAGTTCTGCACATAATTATGTATTGCCTTTGAGGTTGCAGACATTGCCTGGGAGGCCAAATTTACCTTAAATTGGCTTTGGTAGATTTTATTTGTCCTCTAAGTTGTTTGCTGAGGTTAATAAGAGTGCTTTCATCCTGCTGGGTACTGCACCTCCTAAATTTTTGTCAGGATTTTCTTCCTTCTGTTATACAGCCTATTGATTTTTTGATTCCACCAGGGTGGCTTGTTTTTTTGAGTTAGTAATGTACTTTTTCCTAATCGGTGCAGCTGCCTCTGTGCAGCTATTAGCATGCTTGTATAGGGTTTCTGTCAACAGTTTCTACATAGACAGCAGTGTTCTCAGGGTATTGGGGGCCTGAAATTTTGCCAGGTTATCACTTAATAGCAGGAAGTCATCCTTAGAGTAGTCCTGAATATTCCATGGTTAGCTGGTAGTCCATGTTTTATTTCCACTTCAAAGGAGAACATTTTGTGGTCTGACTTTACCAGGGAAGACATTATACTAGGATGTGTACAGCACTCTCCTATATTAGTGAGGACCAGATCCACTATGGTTGCACCCCTGGGAGATGTACTGACAATCTGGTCCAGGTAGTTTGTGTTTACAAAATCCAGGAATCTCTGTACCTGTATGTTTGGATATAGGATACCCAGATAATAATGGGGCAATTAAAGTCACCCATGCAAATAGTATTGGGTTGGATGGTGAGTGTTTCCAATAAGTTTAAATACATGGTATGGATTTTCTGGGTCATAGAGGGGGACCTATAGCTTGCAAGGAAGTGGTATTGGATTTTGCTTATGTTCATAGGTTCATAGGTTCATAGGTTCATACTAGGCTATCTGCCCTGAGGCAATTATAAGCCTAGCCCGATTCTCTATGGCTTACGCCACCCCTTGATTTGAGTATACTGTGCCCTTTTTAAGGTTTAGTTTACTGTGCCTCTGTCTAATAGTGACACGGGAGTAATCCCTGGGACAAACCTATGATCCCCCATCCACCTATCGAGATTCTTCCTGAAGAGATTCAGTGAGGTGCTCTGCCTCACATGAACTGGAATTCTATTCCAGAGCGAAGGGAACTTCTGGGTTATGAACCTGTCCCTCCAGCAAGTTCTATTTATTTCTGTGCTGAGGTTCAAGTCCCTCGAGCATGTGGCTCTAAGGGATTTAGATTTACTGAGGTGGAGCATGTCCATTAATTCTGGATTTGACATAGCTTTGTATGTCAGGCATAGATCGCTTCAAAGTAGGCGGTATGCAACTGAGTAGAGCTGGAGTTTTTTTAACCGAGCAGCATATGGCATCTGTTTGAGACCCTTGATCCTCTTGGTGAGATACTTTTGGGGTCTTTCTAATTGCTGCAGGTGTCGGGTAAGGTACATCCCAAAAGGGGCATTGTATTCTATGATGGGCCTGATGAGGGATGAATAAAGGGGCACGATTACCTCTCTTGATCTAGATGTGAAACCCTTCGTGATGAGGTGGGCTATGCTATGTATAAGGTCTTTTTAACCACTTTGGCAATGTGGTTTTCAAAGGAGAGATTGCTATCAACTTGGGTCCCCAGGTCCCTAATAACTTTCTCTGTACTTAATGGGTTTCTGCCTATGTGGTAATTTGTGGGCACATTGTTTTTGCCAAAGGGTATGACTATGCATTTTTTGGCATTTAGCTTTAAACCATGGCACTGGCACCAGTTATCTGTCTCTGTGAGACCTTTTTGAAGGATGTTTGTGTCAGCTGGAGAGTTGATTATGGCGCCCAGTTTGCAGTCGTCTGCGAACTTGATGAGCCATAGTCCTCCCACGTTTGCCTGTACCTCGGAAAAGTATATACCAAACAAGAGTGGTCCCAGGACAGAACCCTGTGAGACGCCACTTGTGACTGGTTTCGAGTCTGACATGGCTCCAGCAACTCTCACTCTGTGGGTTCTGTCTTTGAGCCAGTTTGCGACCCATCTTGTGACATAGGGGTTTACATTTAAGCTGGATAGCTTATCTATGATGCCCGAGTGGGGTATTGTGTCAAATGCCTTTGCAAGGTCCAGATAGGCTGTGTGGACTACCTTCCCTTCATCTATGGCTTTGGTGACTGTTTCTAAGAAGTCAACCAGGTTCAAAAGGTAGGATCTGCCCTTGACAAAGCCGAACTGGGTAGGATCTAGTGTCTGTAGGTCCACAATGTCTTTGTTTATGAGCTCCATGATGATCCTCTCCATAGCCTTGCAGACTAAGCTAGTCAGGCTTATGGGGCAATAGTTTCCAGGGTCCGTAGAGGCTCCACCTTTGTGGAGTGGGACCACTGTTGCTGTATGCCATTCTGTGATCACATATCCTGTAGTGAGGTTGAGATTGTATAGCTGTTTTATTTGAGGGATTAGTTCCTCTTGGAGTTCGTGTAGGACGCAACCTGGGATGCCATCTGGTCCCATGGAAGCAGTGTTTATTGCTTTGTAGAGGGCAGCCTTCACCTGAGCATCAGAGATGTTTGGGAGGCAACCCTCTGCTGGGATAGATACTTGCTCTTTTGGGGGGGAGGGGGGGAGAAGTTTGCACTGAACCTGTCTACCAGGATATTGGTGATGTCTGTGGGTTCAGTGTATTTTTTTGTTGTTTAGAATCAACTCAGAACAAGTCTGGGAGTTGCATCCCAGGTTTCTAACATAACTGAAGAAAGCCTTATGATTGTCTTTGGTGTCCTGTGCAATTTTTCTCTCAAAGCTGGCCTTGGAGGATTTTATGAGGGATCGTAATTTTTTGCTAGTACTGATCAGAGATGCCTTCCCTATTAGGGATTTTGCTCTATCATGTAGTAGCTTCCTCCTTTTGTTGTACAGTTTATTTATGGCAGGGGTCCACCAGACTGGACGCCTGCCTTTGGATGATTGAGTCTTGGTTTTGTTTGGGATAGCATGATCCATGCATTCATGAAGATGTCCGTAGAATGCGTTTATAGAGGATTCTGCAGTTTGGGCCGTAGTTTCCACTGGCCCTGGGGCCTTGAAGGATTCCACTTCAGTTTTGAGAAGTGAGATGTTCGCGTTTGAGAAGTTTTTCACTGTGGTTTTCTGGGCTGGGGGTGGGGTCGGGATGTGGACATCCAGTGAAATTAATTTATGGTCTGATCTTACCAATGAGGGATATACTTCTGGTGTGGAGCATAGAGTCCCCATGTTGGTAATGATCAGGTCTAGTATGTTGCCCCCTCTTGTGGGAGTGGTGACTAGTTGTTCCATAGCATTTGAGTTTATAATTTCCAGGAACCTTTGGGCTAAAGTGCTGGGGCTTGAGTAATGCTCCCAGTCAATGTTTGGGTAGTTGAAGTCGCCCAATATAATGGTGTTCGGAGAGATCTTCATGTTCTCCAATGTTTTCAGGAAAGCCGAGTGGGATTCCTGACTTTGAGAGGATGGTCTGTAGGATGCTATAAACTGAAAAGCAGTCTTGCCCACTGTTAGTTGCACATGGATGGTCTCCGATACTTCGTGCAATGCCACTAACCTGGAGGTGTGGATATCCTTGATAAATATGGAAACTCCCCTCCTTTTGTGGTTCGGTCCAGGTTTTGGGGCCGAAAAGCATGATATGAGGTATAGCCTGGTAGTGCTGGGGTGCTCTCTGGAGCCTTGAACTAGGTTTCTGTCACTGCACAGATATCGATGTTCTCCATACTGAGGAGAGCTTCGAGTGCGTGCATCTTGAGGTTAAGACTTCTGGCGTTTAGCAGCATTACCCTTAGTTTCTTGTTCCTTGTGCTGTCTATGGGGGTGGGTTTGACTTTTGAGCCTTGCCTAAAAAAGGCACTATGGGGGTGGCAAGAGTCTTTGCCAATATCCGAAAGCCCAGTGGTGACAGGTGCAAGCCATCCCTAGCGAAGCAACGTGGCTTGTCGAGCATGTCATCCCAGGCTGACAGACACTGGATCCCTTTTGAATGACACCAAAATTTTAGCCAATTGTTAAAATCGATCATTTTGTCTTTGTACTGTGGCATCATTCTAGGTGAGGGTAAGATGCTGCTCAAGGTCAGGGTCATACCAGCCTGGGCTACATGATCAGAGAGCTCCTCTATGTCTCTTTTCATGTAGTCCAGGGAGGTACATCTCAGGTCATTCACACCAGCATGTACAATGACTGAGTCATATTTGTATTTGCTATGGAGTGACCTGACTGCTTGCGTTATGTGGCGGATCCTAGCACCGACAGGCAGCTCACCGTGACCTTCTCTTTATTCAGCCTGGTGAGTGGGACATCAGTGTGTCTGACAATAGAGTCACCTATTACAAGAGTATCAGGTGTGTTATTCAGCCTTAAGGGCTGTGGCTGCTTGGCACACTGACTTTGTGGGTTATGTGTTGTGTGTGTTTTGTTTTGAGGTAGTGTTTGCTTGGATGTCTGCTTTGGAGGTCTCTGTTGCTTAGGTAGATTTTTATTTAGAGCCTCTGAGTATGTTTTTGTGTATTTATGTGTTTGGTTTGCTGATGTGGTGGGACTATGTGATACTGGAATTGTGTTGTGTGAGGTTACCTTCTCCTCCTGACTGGTTACACCAGTTTTGAGATGAGAGAGCTCAGCCTCCATTTTGGCTAAATAGTTGCATCTCTCGCATATATTTGAACCTGTTTGGAGGAGGAGAGGGTTGTCCATGTACATGAGACAGTTGTAACATTGCCTCAAAATTCCCAGATTCACCAGCTGGACTGGAGAGGAAACCATTGACTGACCTTTGGACATGCTAGAGTAATATAGGGAAACTGAATTTAAGACGGACCAATAGGGTACAGGGTAATTGTAGAGAGTATAAGAGTAAGTAGTGCTAATGGTTTAATAGTGCTAACTTGTAGGATTACTTAATTGGACCAGTGAAGGGCCTTAGAATGAGAATATGGTGTTTAAATTGAGAGATAGAGCAGTTCTAAGGGAAAAAGTGAAGAGCAGACTTTGTGGAGCCAGGAATAGTTTAAACCCAATTAGGCGGCGCTGCCCGCTGTTGCGCTATGCACAAAAATGCGCAAAACCACGCAAAAGAGGGTTTTAACAGAGGAAGATGAAGGAGTTTTGGAATTGACCCAAAATGGCCAATAAAACTACAGTTTCAAGTCAGTAACCACTCCCACAAGGGCAGGCAGGCTGCTCAATGTTTTTCACTGCCACTGATCAACAGAGAGACTTCCCTTTAGCCCAAGCAAAACTGGCCTCACAGAAACTTACAAACAGTTCAAGAACAGCAAGCCTGTAACTATACTTTTTTAGATCTCAGAAAAGTGGGAAAAAAGCAAGATTTTTTTTTGTTTTTTTGTTTTTTTCAGAGATAGCAGAGGTTCACAAGTATTAACAAGTTATAACAGTGCAGTAAATGACCCCACACAAGAGTGCTAGGTCAAAGACAGATAAAATGCAAGTTTTGAGAAAAAACGATTTTAAAAATAAGTGCAAACAGGAAATTCAGCAAACAGCTTTAGGTTGTGCTCTAAATACAGTTACTAATGCAGAAATCAAGTTTAACAAGCCAGAAAATGCTCAAAATAGGCGGCTATGCAGAAAAACTTAGCAAATAAACAGAGGAAAAATACTTAAAATCTCAAAAGTGGCTCCTTTCTTCTCTCAGCGTTTTCTCCTCTTGGTGGGTGCTTCACCAACAGCCAACAAGCCTGAAAAGACGCCAAAACCATGAGGCAGCCAGGTTTTAAGAGAGGAAGATGAAGGAGTTTTGGAATTGACCCAAAATGGCCAATAAAACTACAGTTTCAAGTCAGTAACCACTCCCACAGGGGCAGGCAGGCTGCTCAATGTTTTTCACTGCCACTGATCAACAGAGAGACTTCCCTTTAGCCCAAGCAAAAAATGGCCTCACAGAAACTTACAAACAGTTCAAGAACAGCAAGCCTGTAACTGAACTTTTTTAGATCTCAGAAAAGTGGGAAAAAAGCAATTTAAGTTAATTTGAAGGGTCTATATTGAATCACTGGACACTTAGAAAAGCGAACGCTGATTCATCGACCCCATGTAAGAGAAAGCTTACAATCTCGAACACTCAGAAAAGCGATTCTTTTTCCAGGGGAAAAAAAATCACTGTTCCAAGAAACACACACACACAACACACACACGCCACAAACTATTTCTAATGTGGGGTGCTGTGCCCCCCACACCCCCCTACTTAAATATACCAACTCAGAGACTGCACTACAGTAACAAAGAAGGCAAAATACCAAAGGCGGCCAAGTGATTTCTTTCCCAGGGAAAGAAATCAATTATATGCCACTTCGGTATTTTGCTGTTTCGCACTATAAAGTTTGAGCAAGACACATTCGAAAGAATGTGTCTTCGATCAGCTAATAGGGAACCAATTTGAGCATGAAGAAGGTAAACTACATTGTCCTGTTTGACCAGCCTTGAGATATATTTATTTTTTATGTAAATCAAGACACCTCCACTTTTAGTCCCTGTCTGTGTAGTAGCTGGTCTAGATGTGTGGAAGGCATTATAACCTTGCACTGCTGGTGTGCTCTCCACAGCTTTCAACCATGTCTCAGTAACTGCACAGACATCAACATTCTCTAGGGTGAGCAGAGCTTATAGGGAGTGAAGTTTTTTGTTTATACTCCAAGCATTGAGCAGTAATACCTTTAGACTTTCTTGGTTTTGATTTGCTATGTCAGAAGTACTTTCGGTTTGGCATTGCCTAAAAAAGGCACTACGGGGAAGACAATGTTTTAGCTAAAAGTCTAGAGGTGAGAGGTGTAGATCATCCCTGGCAAATCAGCATGGTCTGCTGATCATCTCCTTCCATGCTACATATACTGCACCCGCTTAGAATGACATCGGAAACTAAGCCAATTATTAAAGTCAGTCAATTTTGCGCATCGTCCTTGGAGAAGGTAAAATACTGCTCAATACCAGCCTGAAACACATATTCTGAGAGCTCCATGATGTTTCTCTTCATATAGTCTATGGAGGTAAATCTCAGGTCATTTACACCCACATGGACTGTGACTGAGTCATACTGGTAAGAGTGTGTGCATAACGTGTCAGATCCTAGACCCTGATAAGCAACTAACCATGACTTTGTCCTTACTCAGCTTGGTGAGAAGGACATCAGGGTGTCTCACAATGGAATCTCCAATGACCAGAATGTTGGATTGTGTGGTGGCTTGTTTTATGGGCTTAGAAGTAGAGGTTCCATGAGATGTGGCTCTATGTGTTGATGTGGGCGTTGTTTTGAAAGAGTGCATTTGGGGCTGCTGAGGATATTTATGTGTACTTCATTGAGGAGGTCTTTGTGGTTTAAGAAGGTTACATTTAATTGCCTCAGCATATGTGGGTCATTATGTTTGCTTTGAATTGTGCATAATATGTGCAGCATGTATAGTACTGACAACCATATTGACATTAGGAGTACATTTATGTGAGAGCTTTGCCTCCAGTGACATTGTGTAAATACATCTGTCACATACCATACCTGATTGTTTGAGAATTAACTGGCTGTTAGTAAACATAATGCAGTTTCTGTATTGCCTCAGGATGCCCATATCCACCAAACTGGTAACGGAGATAGAGGGGAAAGTTCATATCCATGGGAACAGATCCTTTTATTGATTTCCCCTCCTCCTATTTTTCCTCACGTCTTTCACCTTTACTGCTCTCCAGCCATTTGTTACTACTCTGTTTATCCTCCCCCTTCTAGTTACTCAAACACCACCTCTTTATTACTCCTAGTCAAAACTCTGCATTTTCTTCTCTGTATTCCCTTTTCTCATTGCTAACCTAGAGATACTGATCCATTACTTCACATACATTTTTTTTTCTGGAATACTGTACTTAATCTATTCTGCTTCTTCTATACCATCCTTTCACCTAATTATTTACAGCTTTAAACTGACTTGCAAATAATACTATCAATGACTTATTGTACAGTCCAGCTACTCTTGTTCTATTTTATCTTTTTGTTGCTGACAATTTATTGTATACACTACTCTTGTTTTATTTTATTTTATTGTTGCTGAAACTTAATTATATATGCTAACTCTTGTTTTATTATATTATTACAAACTTAATTTGATACTGTAACTTAGTTAATCAATGCTGAAACGTAATTGGAATTTTCTTCACTGTGTACTTAATTAACTTTTCATATATTTGGAACTTTTCTCGCTGGGCTTCTGCTAAAAATGTTTTTTGCCCAGTCGGAGTTTTTTGGGTCAACAAATGTCAAATAAATAAATAATAAATAAATAATTAGACAGTTGGAGTGTGAATATAGAGCAATGTCAGGAGTGTCTGGCTTGCAACTCTGGGGGGGCAGTCCTTGTCACTGCAAACTGGTTGTCCTGTGTGCAACTAGATATTGGTGAAATTTCAAAGGTGATTTTGCAAGAAACATGCCATTCAAGGTGTCTTGTGTCTATACAAGGCACTGCCAAACACTCGAGGGAAAACTAATAAGTAGAGCCTGATGATTTATGGATGAAGTATTTGGGCAGATATTCTGTAGTTAGAAACAAATCATGCAGCACTTACTGAAAACAAAGAATAAAGTTGCCAAGAATGATGAAAAGAAAGGGAGTCACATGAATAGCTACTGCCTGGTTACTACTAGCACCAGTCTCACCATAGCTTCATTCTACTGGGATACAATCCTAGTTTGCTTTTCTCACCAGAAGCAAAACATTAGCACCAATCCCAAAATGAGAAGCGGGCCACAGCTTATTTGGTGATCCACAGGTTTGTCCCGAATGATGCAAGGGTTTGCAGGCTTAGTGTAGCCTTTTCCTGGTAGATGCTTTGAATAGCAACCAGGCCAACCAGTAATATCAATCACAGCCACTCACTGCCAACCAGAAACAGTCAGAAGCCAATGCACTCTGCTCCTTCTCTCACCAGGAGCAAAATGTAAGCACAAATTCCAAGCTAGCACCTATGAAGCAGTTATTAAACTTTCTGGTGATTGGCAGTCTCCAGAAAATAATTTCCTTGTGTACTTTCTCTCACCAGGAGTAAATCAGAAGCACTGATCCCAACATGACCACTGAGAGGCAGAATGTAAGTTCTGCAATAATCGGTGGTCTTGGAGTAGATGTTGCAGATTTTAAAGTTAAGATGGAAAAATGGACTACTATCCTAAGAGCTGCAGTATGCACTAAGCAGTTAGATATAAAAGAGTGGGGAAACTTAAACTTTAGCTATCTAAGTGGAGAGCCACTAATTAAAAAAAGAAAACAAGATAGATTGCAAAGGGCTGGGCACTTTGTATTGTGGTTAATGGAATACAGTGGGATGGCCAATAAATTTAAATAGTTGAATTGGAGTGTGCTTACTCACAACAGCCAAAAAAAGGGGAGGGGGGAGATATGTGGTCAAATTAAAATAAGGAGCAGGTAACTAGAAAGACAGCTGAGTTTAAAAACACAACAGCACCAGGGTGGGAGAATGGAGAAAACTTAATTTGTGTATGACACAAGAGACACAGCTATGTTCACTGGCAGAACAGTAATTAGCCTGTTGATCAGTGTGCAGCCATCTTGGAAGTCAAGTCTAATAAGATTCTTGATACTGTAGCTTATGAAGTCAGTTATGATATGCTCCACAGCTTTGTAGGTAAGCGTGTAAGGTATATAATTACCCAGACTGGTTGTTAGGCTACTCTTAAGGAGGGCCATCAGCACTGCAGTGCACCACTCATCAAGATTTAATCAATAGCTAAACTTATGTTAAACAGGTTAAGGAATGGGTCTGCAAAGGCATGATTAATGCTATTAATTAAGCAACCAGGTATATTGCCTGTTCTTATTGAGGACGTATTTTGGTGTTGGTTAGTATTTTCAGTAATGATCTTCTGAGATAATTGTGGGAGCTAGAGATTTAGATATTTCAGGGCTTTGGATAGACATTTCAGGGGTGAAACTGGCTATAAATTTATTTCCAAGGATATTTGCAACAACTCTTAGGTCAGGATAGGAGGTGCCATTATGAATAAAGTCAAACAAGTGTAAGATATTGTTCCTTAGTTTCTAGCACAGCTAATGAAGGATTTATAATTATCTTTGACTTTTGTGGTCACCCTAAGTGCATGGATTCCTTTAGTAAACCTGACAGATTTTTTTTTTTCATTTTTTTAAGTAATGCTTTTAGTTTTGGCATTGAGAAGAGGGAATTTGTATGTACTATAGAATTTAAGAAGTTTCTTTCATTTGTTGTATAGTTGAGCTTCTTGTAATACTAGGTTCTGGCAAGTAATGCTAGCTTTATGTATTTTTCTAAATGGGTGCAGATTTCCTGAGTATAGCCCTTCAATTTTTAGATATTAATGGATCAATTATTGCAGTTAAATATTAATTAATTGTATTGGTTAATTCTTTCAATAAGACTGACACACTGATTGTTACTCTTGTTTAGGGTGGATTTTTTTCTTACTGATTATATCACTTCAGTAACTTCAATGTGAAGCAACAAAGTCATTGTGTGTCTGTTTTTGCCACTTGGCATCTTAAACCCACCATCTGAGTATACAGTATGCAATCGGATAATAGAGAAGTAACTTCCTGTTTCTCAAAACCTGGAATGAGACATGTCATTTCAAACATTCTACGTCCATCTAAAGATGCCCTTATTTCTAGATTGCAATCCCAATTTTTTTAATAAAATGATAGTATAAGAGGACCTA
Organism: Protopterus annectens; assembly: GCF_019279795.1. NCBI lineage: Eukaryota > Metazoa > Chordata > Ceratodontiformes > Protopteridae > Protopterus > Protopterus annectens. The sequence continues at coordinate 1,319,200,015 of NC_056747.1, read as the reverse complement.
AACATGGGCTGTAATGAGACCAGAAAACTCTTACAGTCAATCAGTGAGTAACATCTGACTGACAAAGCATATCATCTGAGGATATAAAAGAAATTAAAAGTAAGCATCTCTTGTAGTATTCTAACTCAATAATCCCGCTATGTTTTACTGGTTAGAACAATACAAGAGTACTTTTTCCCATAAGTGATTATTATCCCATATTTGTCATGAGGCTTACATAGGACCTTACTCCCCCTAAGATACACGTGCAAGACAGAAACAGACATTTCTCACTGGAAGCATTCTAACTTTATTTATTTCCAGCTAAATCTATTACACTAAGAATTCTATCTCAAGAAAATGGTGTTGAATATTTCAAGTGAAGCATTATTACTTTGCTAAATGGTCATGTGACTGCACAGGCTTCACAGTGAAAAGAAATAGTCATATTTGTTCTCGCGATTAAACAAAGCATAGTTCACTGGAAAATCAGAAACTGTCAAAAATACAATTTGTAGTATGAATTCAATATCATTGACTGTTTTACAATACAAATATCCCAGTCATTAGAGACAGAAAATACAGAGATGAGAAAAAGTAATTTACAAATGTGATATAATAACCCTAAATGGCTTGCAGCTTGCTCTTTAATACTGCGAGTTTTTATGCAACAGCAAATACCCTATGTTTAGCAATGGAATGACATATTTATGTAAAAAAATGTGAACTTATTAACAGTGAAAAACTATAGCACTCTAGAAAAGCAGACGTTAAAGTGCTTTAAAAAATACAGTCATATCTCCAGAATTAATACATGTTGGGAACTAGATCAAAAATCTATACAAATGGTGTAGGAAGTTGCTATCTTCTCCACAAAGAAAGCTAACAAATGTCTAATTCACATTAGTCACACACACATTTGCCTTCAGTCATACCCATGTTATCAGTCACACTCCTGCTCTCAGTCATACCACAGTCAGTCTGGCAGTTGGCACAGAGGGTTAAGGCTGTGAGTTGTACTTCCTATGGTACAGTGTTTGATTCCCTTAACCCTCATTTTGTCTACTGTGTGACTTTGTGCAAGTCATGTAACCGAGTGCTCAGGGGCAACTAAGAATTTGGGCTAGGCTCCTCAATGGTCCTCTGGATTGCGAGGCAATTAACTACCTATCAGTCATATCCCTGACATCAGTAATACCCCTGTCATCAATCACATATCAGTCATATCTTTGTAATTAGTCATACCCGTCATCAGTAATACACCTGTCACTAGTCACACCCCTGTCTTCAGTCACACCCCTGTCATCAGTCACTTACCTACCATCAGTCATACCCCTGTCATCAATCACATCCCTACTATCTGTCATCACACCTGTGTTATTGTACCCTTACAGGTCACACCCATGTCATCAGTCATGCCCTTGTCATCATGCACTCCCCTTTCATCAGTAATACTCCTGCCATCACTCATACCCCTTTTATCTGTTATACTATTGCCATCCATCACACCCCCTGTAAACAGTCATACCCCTGTCATCAGTCACATCCCTACCATCAGTTACACCTGTAACATCATACCCTTACCAGTCACACCCCTGTCATCAGGCACATCCCTACCATCAGTCACACCTGTAACATCGTAGCCTTACCAGTCACACCCCTGTCATCAGTCACATCCCTACCATCAGTCATATCTGTAACATCGTACCCTTATCAGTCACAACCCTGTCATCAGTCTCACCCCTTTCATCCGTAACACTCCTGGCATCACTCATACCCCTTTTATCAGTTATACTATCGTCATCCATCACACCCGCTGTAAACAATCATACCCCTGTCATCAGTCATAGACCTACCATCAGTCACACACTCATCTTTCACACACATGCCATCAGTCATATCCCCATCATTATCATCATCATTAATACCCCTGTCATTAGTCATACCCCTTGTAACAATATGAGGTTTTGCCAGCTATGCCAGTAGAAGTAGGGCAGTGGATGTGTAACATATGCCAGCATAGCTAGTTGGAGTTTTGTCAAGCATTATATGTCATTTGGATATCATAATGATTTGTACAGGTGCCTGTGTTGAAAATGTATTTGTAAAGTTGCTTCTGTTAACAAAATGTACTAACAGTGGGTCCTGCTGGACAGAAAAAGAAGTATACCTGTATGTCAGACTGTATGGTAACTATTGAAATGAATACATTGTAACAGAGAATACTGGAAAAGAAGAGGTCAATCTCAATGCAGCTAACTTTGAAAAATAGGTCGAAATTAAATTATGTGGTATAAGCCATAATGATTGTATCTCACAAGTCTCAATGCAGACAGAGACAAAATATCTGTACTAGGAAGCCTTCTATATTGTCTTTAGCAGTGAACTAATTGCTACTCTGGAAGGGTGGAAGTTTGAAATTGTTTTATGACTTCCAGAAGCTGCAACAGATATTAACAAAGCTATGTGTGAGTGTATTATTGACACATATGTGCTAGATTCTGGTTCAGTTGCTAGTAAAGGGGGTTGTATGGGAACCTGATGTCAGATGACCAAATATGTGTGATGTCATTCTGTAATGCAGGACTAAAATGATGTTTTTATACTAATGAGATTAGAAGTCTCAGAGCAGTCTGTTTTTGGAACCTGACAAAGAAGAACCCCTCACCTACTTCATCTTGCCTTGCTTTAGTAAGTAACCAGGGAATGGTAATTCTCTAGATCAGTCAGGAAATATATAGTAAGATTAGTTAAGTACTGTTTTTCTGTATTTGTATGAATCTATTCGTCTGTGTTATTTTAATATTTCCTGTGAATGAAACTCTGGTGTTTATCTAAATAGATATTTAGTATTTTCATGTTCTTTTATTATTTATTATGAAACATATTTAAACTTTTCATTGTGGCTGTTCCTTTAGAGAATATTTTAACCTTTGAGAGCACTTACATTTATTTAGTGACACTGTGGCCACTCCTGAAAGCCTTACTGCATTGTTCAATTTACCTTATACTCTGGGCAGAGGGACATAGCTAGTAAATCTGTGCCAGCCTTTCCCATGTGTGTGTGTGTGTGTGTGTGTGTGTGTGTGTGTGTGTGTGTGTGTGTGTGTGTGAAAATCAAATCTCAAAGAGTTTTTGTGTCAGCTACTTGTAGCAAGGACACAGAGCACTGGTTTCACATAAGAGTGGTGGATGACTTGGCTTGGAAACTAGGCTGAGGACTCAACTCTATAGCTGTGCCACTTGGGAGTCTTACTGGGGACTTGGATAGAAAGAGTCAGAAACCCTGCCCCCAAGATGAGTGTGTTCCCTGTGTGCTCTTATGGGAAATTGTGTTTGATGCAGAGAGCTGCATCTGGAAATACTGTATGTCTATTTTTCTTCCAAGTGAATGTCCCTTACTGGTATCAGTGGTGAGTATTCAGGCTCCTTGGGGAAGGACATCACACCCCTGACACCAGTTACATCCATTTCTTCAGTCTTATCCCTATAATCATTCACACTGCTATCATTAGGCGTACCCCTGTCATTAGTCATACTGCTGGTACCAGTTACATCAACATCATCAGTCCTATCTCTATAATCATTCAAATCACTGTCATCAGGCATACCTCTGTCATCAGGCATATCCCTGTCATCATGCTGCTGACACCAGTTACAGCCATGTCATCAGTCCTATCCCTGTAATCATTCACACCTCTGTCATCAGGTGTACCCCTGTCTATAGCCATAACTGGCTCATATAATTCACAGTGCCATTCCCCAATCTAGCACCCCTCAACTCTAGCTTGAGAAGTAAAAAAAAAAAATAGGTAAGTTCTTCCAATCTGGTGCGCTAACATTTCAAGCCAATGTCAGACAGGTCCATTCATCCTGATGTGTGCTCCTCAAATTTTAGTTAAACAGTGAAAAAAAAATCCATTACCCAATCTAGTACTTCTCACCTAAAGAGCAAGGCGAATGTGAGTCTGTTCTTCGTGCTCTGCACCTCTCATCTTTAAATTAAGGAGTGAAAACAAGAAAAAGGTCCATCTACAGGACTAAAAACTGTTTTTTCTACTTTTAACAACTGTAGCAAATAGCGAATGGCTACAATTTATACTGCACACTAAGCACTGAAGTGCTTCAGCCCGGAGTTCTGGCCAGAAAGGCTATACTGGCATATATTTCTGGAGCGGTGTTCATAAATTCCAGTACAGAAATGAATGCTGGTAATGTACTACCACTCCTCAATTAACATCTCCCAAGTGCAAGACCCTAACAGCTTGCACCCTGGATGGCTGCCCCCATCTCCCTACCCTAGCTATAGTTCTCCCCTTGTCATCAGTCATACTCCCACCAACAGCCATCCCTCTGTCAGCAATAATCCTGTCATCAGTCATACTCTTGTCATCAGTCACGCCTCTTCCATCAATCATATCCCTGTAATCAAACAGTCCCCTGTCATCAATGACACCCCCTGTCATCAATTATAACCCTTTCATCAGTCATACTGCCAACATTAGTCATACTCCTGTCATTAGTCAAAGTTCTGGCATAAATCATATGCCTGTCATTCATCATACACCTGTCATCCATCATAACCCTGTCAGCAATCACATCCATGTCATCAGTCATACCCCTGTCGTCTGTCATATCCCTGTCATCAGGCACTCCTCTATCAGTCACATTCCTGTAATTTGCCATATCTCTGTCATGAATCACAACCATGTCATCTGTCATACCTGTTATCAGTCAAACCCCTGCTATCTGTCACACTCCTAGCATCAGTAATACCTCTGTCTTCAGTCACATCCCTGTCATCAACTATACCCCATCATTATTCACTATCCCATCAGCCATATGTCTGTCATCAATCATACCTCCACCATCATCAATCATACCTCTAATATCAGTTACATCTCTGTCATCACTCTTTCCCCTGACATTAGCCCACTCATGACATCAGTTATACAACTGCCATCAGCCATATCCCTGACATCAGTTATATCCCACGCCATCAGTTATACTCTTGTCATTGGACACACCCTTCCATCTGTCACATCTCCTGTAATGAGTCATATCCCTGACATCAGTTTTACCCCTCTCATCAGTCACACCCCTGCTATCTGTCATAACCCTGTCATCAGCTATAAATCTACCATCAGCCACAACCCCTGTCATTAGTCATTCCTCTGTCATCAGCTGCACCCCTGTCTTTATCATAACCTTTTCATCTCTCATTTCCTGTCATCTATTATAACCCTGTCCTCACTCATACATCTGCCATCAGCCATACCCCTGTCAGTGGACACACACCTCTGCCATCTGTTGCACCTCCTACAGTCAGTACCATCAGCCACATCTACACTGGCAGTCATAGGTTCATAGATGTGAACTAGGCTATCAACCACAAGGGCCTAACCATGCATCCTAAATCTCTGACAAGTTCTGATACCCTTGACAAGTGCAAGCAGGGACTTGGGAGATTAAATATTTACAAGCAGGGCCCTGGGAGATGAACCATTTACAGCCTGCCTGTGTCCATTAGAGTCATAGGTACCAAACCAGGGATGAATTTCCTGTTCCCCATCCAATTGTCCAAGTTATACTTGAATTGGTTTAGGGAGGAACTATGCTTCACATGGATAGGGAGCCTGTTCCAGAGAAGGGGTAGTCTCTGGGATACATACCTGTCTCAAGTGGGTCTTATGTATATCACAGGCAATGTTTGCATCTTTAGAATGGGTAATTCTGGTGCTGTTTGTTTTGCAGATATGCAAGTGGTCAATCAGAGTGGGGTCTGACAATGCCTTGTATGCCAGGCATAGATCTCCACTCAACAGGCTGTAGAAGACAGAATACAGGGATAGGTCCTTGAGTTGGTCTGCATAGGACATGTTACGTATGTCCTGTATTCTTTTAGTGAGGAACCTCTGTGGATGTTCCAATTGTTGGATATGCCTGGTTAGGTACATATAACATGGGGTGTTATACTTAGTGATAGGTCTGATGAATGCTGAATACAGTGGAACAATTTCTTTGCACTTAGATGTCATACCTTTGTTTATAAGCTGCACAGCATATAGTGATTTCCTCACTACTGTAGACATGTGATGGTCAAAGGCTAGATTACTGTCTATGTGTGTGTACCCAAGTCCCTGACTATCGGGTCAACTCTTAGGGCCGTGTTGTCAATATAATAGTTTCCAGGGGTAGATGACTTCCCAAAAGATACTATTATGCATTTTCTGACATTTAGTTTTACTCCATGGCTCTGATACCAGTTGTTGGTCTGTGTCAGCCCTTCCTGGAGGACATTTGTTTCAGTGGGTGATTCAGTGGCAGCTCCTAATTTGCAATCATCTGCAAGTTTAGTCAGCCAGAGGCAATTGAGATTGGCCTTGACTTCAGAGAAGTTCATGCCAAAAAGGAGTGGTCCCAGAACCACTCTCTGAGGAACTTTGCTTGTGACTGGCCTCTTTGCAGAGGTGGACTTCCCAATTCTAACTTCCTGGGTCCTGTCTGTGAGCCAGCTGACTATCCACCATGAGACATAAGGGTTTGAACCTAACCTCTTTAGATTGTCAACAATGCCCAAGTGGGGGATTGTGTCAAATGACCAGGTCAAGGTAGACAATGTGAACCATTTTGCCTTCATCCATTGCTTTGCTGACATTCTCAAAGAATTCTACAAGGTTGAGTAGGCATGAGCTACCTTTGAATAAATCAAATTGGGTTGGGTCCAGTGTCTGGAGTTCATACCCTTGTTATCTTTCATACCGCAGTCTTCAGTCATATATCTGTCATCAGTCACACTCCTGTCATCAGCCACATTCCTGATATCAGGCATACTACTGTCAGCCATACTCTTGTCATCAGCAATATCCCTGTCATCAGTCATACCCCTGTCATTAGTCATATCCCCTGTCAACAGTCATACCCCAACCATCATCCGTATCCTTGCCATCAATCATATTCCTGTCATCAGTTATACCCCTATCATTAATAATACCCCTGACATCAGTCATACTCCCCTTTCATCAGTCACACCCCTGCCATCAGTCATACCCCCCTGTCATCAGTCACACCCTTGTCATTAGCTTGCTTACATGGTCCACTTATCACATGTATGTCATTTCTTTCAAATTAAATACATTCTCTTTGAATAATCAAGAATAAATCCATAAAGACGGAAAGGACGGTTCTCCCTCTGTGGCTGTCATTCCTTCTTTGTTCACAGACTTGATTGCAACATCTGTAGCCTGGATAGTTACTACCTTTACAACAAATGATTGACAGAAGCCTGGCCTCCCTATGAATAATGACACAAAATCATTGTTTATGGATACATGGGTGCTGATCTACAACATGTAATAATAAAAAAAAACAGCTGATCTTTTTGTAAACTCCACTTTATTAAAGTAATGAACAACATGTTATTTATGTTACCACTGCTCCATTCTTCAGGAACAAATCTATTTTAAATAGTTTGCAAAAAACTTTTTATATAGATGTGAATGCAAATAAAATTCAAAAAACATATATGCTGATTGGAGCACAAATAAAATAATATAAAATTATGTAAAATATCCAACCACAGTATAATTTCCTGATTATCCATACTTCTAATAACATTTCTTTAATTGTACACTAGGTTTTAAAGAAACTCTATAATTTATTCCCTTTCCACAAAAGAGTTTCTTTAAACTCATTTTGCATTCAAGGAAAATAAGTTAAAAATGTAAATCACGGTATGCTTCACGTTGGGCAGATTGTTATGGAGACTCAGGAAATGATGTTGTGGTTGTATGCTTTTATATAATTGAATTTTTCTAGTGTTTGCATCCACATCTAAGCTATGTCACATTATTAGAAATGTTTCGTTCATATTAGGAGAAGGGCTTAGTACTGAAAATCTTATGCATAAAATATAGATTATTCTTACAAAACATCGATCTCAATAGGGCGTTGTGGTTTTTATTAAACCAGTACAAAACATAGGGAGCCAGCAGACTGTAGCATTAGATATTTATTCCAAAACTAGCTCAAAAGCATAGTTTAAAAATAAAAAAGAGACAAACCAGACCGGTTTCGGCTGTAAAAATTACAAAGCCTTCTTCAGTGCAGTTAAGACATATAAACTTGTTCTCCTTTTTATATATGGCCACTAGGTGAGGCTCTAAATTAATGAATTAATTAACAATTCCAATTAAAGGTACTCATTAAGTCCTGGTGAAAACAAACCTCCCAGTTTGATAATCCATTTCTTTTCTTTACTATTTAAAATTTGATGCCAGCCTGCTTTATTTGGCCTTTGTCCAATAATTCTATCCCAGTAAAGTTAAAGGATGCATTCTGTGTACCTCAGTATGCTTATATAAAGCGTTCGTAAGCTTCTTGGGCCTGATGTCACCTTAATGTTCAGAGATTCTGGATTTTAATGATCTGGATGTTTGTCCCACATAAAACGCAGAGCAGGTACAGGTAGCCAAGTAGATCACCCAGTCCGTCTGACAATTAGCAAAAAAGAAAATATTAAATACTTGGCCAGTATTTTTACTACTGAACTGGCATGTCTTCATTATTTTTCTGCAGTGGGTGCAATGGCCACAGGGAAAACCTCACTTGAGTTGGTCCCCCATGAGAGTTGTTTGTATGGAATCGCCCTTACATCTCCATCCATGTTTATAATGGCTTAGAAATTACCCCAAATTCTTACCTCTCCTGAAAGAAAAATTACATCTGTCATCCAAAAAATCATATAGTTTAGCATCTGCTAAGAGGATGTTCCAATGTCTATGAACACTATTAAGTAGGGCATCAGTGTTCCTTCCATAGGTAGTGACCAGTCAGATGGTATAATCCTTGTCCAGGGTCTTGCCCTATATCTCAAAAGGTCCTGCCTGTCACGATTAGCCACTCAATGTCTGGCCTTATAAATATTCCTCATTTTGTAGCCTTTGTTCCTGAATCTGGTGGTTAGATCTTCCTGATAAATGTCATAAGTGGCATAATGTGAATATATTCGTTTCATACGCAAAAATTGTGATTTCAGGATGTTTCTGCATATATGTGGGGGATGAAAGCTGGTAGCATGTAGAAGAGAGTTATATTGGAGGGATTGTAATTTGGGGGGCTTTGTACGTTTTACAGC
>NC_056747.1:1319075900-1319185900 GCF_019279795.1 Protopterus annectens | reverse complement strand
AATTTAATAATGTTATCTTGCACTTTTCTATGAAGAATGAACCTTGTATGATCATTATGTATTAGATTACGTAATATTTTCTTTATCCTATTAGCTAATATTGTCATGAAAATTTTATAATCAGTGTTTAGTAATGAAATTGGCCTATATGAATGACAAGCTTTGGGGTCCTTACCTTGTTTTAAAATAGGGGAGATAATTGAATATTTCCATGATGGGGGTGTTATACATGTTTGCTTAACCATAGTAAAGGCACTCATCATTTTCTTTATTATATATTCAGGAAAAATCTTATACAGTTCAGGAATTATTCCATCCAGTCCTGGAGCTTTATTATCTTTTAATTTTTTTTATTTGCTCTTTCACTTCTGCTAATGTTATTTATTTATTTAAGATGTTATTTTGTTGCATTGACACTTTAGTAGTTATATTTGCTTGAATAAAAGTATTTATTACATTATCTGTCTCCAAAAGTGCAATGTTATTATTTATATATTTATAGTAATTTTTGAACACTTCTAATATGCCCATTAAGTTAGATGTACTCTTAACTGAACCATCACTTTTATATTTAATCTCATTAATAAGATTTTGATTGCTTATTTTTGGGATCTTACTACTATTTTATGTAGATATTTGGGATTTACAGTATAAGATTGTAATTTCAATTTTCCAGGTTTATGGCTACCTTATGATTAAGAACTTGTAAGTATTTTTGATTTAACTTAGTAATTTCGGTATGTGCTACTTTGTTATCTGGTTTTGCATCCATTTTTATCTTGTCAATTTTTTTTTTATAAGTTTAAAAGCTCTTTGTCCCACCCTCTCCTTTTTTTAAGGTACCAAGATTTTATTCTACTATATATATATATATATATATATATATATATATATATATGTATATATATATTATTTTTATTTTTATTTTTTAAGGTGTCCCATTGTATAGTATCAGTCACTTCACCATTATCATTTGTTTCCATAAATATGTCTATTTCTTTCATTATCCATTCCCTAAAGTCTTTTAACTTAATTATGTAAGCAGGAATTCACTGTAGAAATCTTAAATCATCTGCATGAGTAGTTAATTTAAAGTTTATAGCATTATGGTCCAAAATTGGACAAGTTATTATAGATACATAAAAAAGATGTTCTAAAACCACAAACTAAGAAATACTTGTTGCTGGAAATCAGAAGTTTTTGGACTGTCTGATTTCCAGCAGCAAGTATTTCTTATTATAGATACATTGCTTATTTTAGAGTATATATTATTTGATACAGAGAACTTATCAATGTTTGTTTATGTACCAAACCGATATGAATAGTGAGTACAGAATAAGGAATAATGTTCTCTTAGACCATATATATCTTTAAGGTTCATCTGGTTTGTAAAGTTATTTAACTTCTTGGCTTGGGATGTTAGTTTTATTTTACCATCTTTACAAGTACCATTTCCTGATAATAGGCAGTTAAAATCACCTGTAATTTCCCCGTTTGCATAATCAGGTCCAGATATTTGTCAACATATTTAGTACTTAGTCCTGGTATCCAGTATGTACTAATCAAATTATAATACTTCCTATTGATTTCCAAAATAACCATGCTTAGCATCCCATCTTTACCTGAAATTCTATCTATAATTCTTGGCATAGTATAAGTATTTTTCCATAGAATAAGAGTGCCTCTTCTCTTAGTCTTAAAACATGAATCAGCCAGAATGGTATAGCCATTGAATTAGTATTTTTGTAGATCTTTTTTTAATAGATGAGTTTCCTGTAAAAAGATGATCTGGGCTAAATTCATTTTGATATATTTAAGCAAACCAGCTCTTTTGACATTATTGTTCAAACCATTAATATTTAATGATAAACATTTATAAGCCATTGACTATAATGTGTATGTTATTATTAAGTAAAAGACCTTTCTTCAGTGTTGACTTGAAATCTACTGAAAACTTACTTATCATGGATGCATAGCGTGTATTAAGCACTACTTTCAAAGACCCAGAACTATTTACAAACACATACATGAAACATAATGTTTCTGGTTTAGTTAAAAACTTAACTAAACCATCCATCCACCACCTCTGCAATACCAAACAACACAAATTATCCATCTCTGCTTAGAATTTAGTATAAAAACAAAAAAGAAAAACATTATGAAAGCAACTAAAGAAATCTGAATCCATGAAATATACATTATATAAATATACCTGTACCTATAATATACCTAAAGGGCCCATATCTATACAGGAAGAATGCAGAGTCCCTGTAATCACATCTATTCAGATAAAAGCTGCACTCTCTAAAACCAAAAACACAATGTCCATGGGACTGGACAACATCCCAGGCTGCGTTTTACATGAACTTCAGAATGAACTGGCTCCCCACCTAAGCACCATGTTAAATCATAGTCTCATGTCAGACTTTGTGCTCACTGAATGGCGCAAAACAACAGTCATCCCACTCCACAAAGGAGAAGCCACCACTGATCCCGGGAACTATCGCCCTATTAGTCTGAAGTCTGCAAGGCCAAGGAACGTATCATCATGGAACTCATAAACAAAGATATTGGTAACCTCCAAACTCTGGACCCCACCCCTGTTCGGGTTTGTGAAAGGCAGATAATGCCTTCTGAACCTGATCAACTTCTTTGAGGCAGTCACCAAAGCCATAGACAAGGGTAAGGTGGTTCACACAACCTATCTTGACCTCGCCAAGGTTCTCAACACCATCCCCCATTCTGGAATTATAGCTAAACTCACTAAACTAGGTATAAACCCCTACGTCACAAGATGGGTTGCCAATTGGCTCACTGACAGAACCCACACTGTAAAAGTTGCAGACTCCAAATCTGACTTCAAACCAGTGACAAGTGGAGTACCACAGTGTTCTGTCCTGGAACCTCTCCTGTTTGGTATCTACTTCTCTGAAGTACAGGCTAACACAGAAGGCCTCTGGCTGATGAAGTTTGCAGATGACTGCAAACTAGGAGCCATAGTCGAGTCCCCAAATGATGTGGACGTCCTACAGAAGGGCCTCACTGAGACAGATGCCTGGTGTCAGAGGCATGGCCTCAAGCTCAATGCCAAAAAGTGCATTGTCATCCCCTTTGGTAAATCTCTGTACCCATGAACTACCACATAAACGGCAGACTACTTAATGCTGAATGTGTGATAAGAGACCCTGGGACCCAGGTGGACAGTAGTCTCTCGTTTGATAATCACATCACCACAGTAGTCAGGAAATCCTTCTATGTGGCACACCTCATCACAAAAGGGTTCTCACCCAGGAAAAAAGAGGTCATTGTTCCCCTCTACTCGGCACTCATTATACCCATTATAGAGTACAATGCCCCTTTTGGAATGTACCTCAGAAGACATCTGCAGCAGCTGGAAAGACCACAGAATTACCTCACAAAGAGGATTACTGGCCTCAAACAGATGCCCTACACTGACCATCTCAAAAAACTCCAGCTTTACTCTGTAGCATATCGCCTGCTCTGAGGGGATCTTTGCCTAACATGTAAAGCTATGTTAATCCCAGAGCTGTTGGACATGCTACACTTAAAGAAATCCCAATCCCGCTGAGCTACATGCTCTAGGGACCTAAACCTTGTCACCACAATAAACAGGACATACTGGAGGGATAGATTCCTGTCCCAGAGACTTCCTATACTCTGGAACAAGCTACCCATCTATCATCAAGCAACGTTCCTTATTAGCACTCTTCAAGAAAAATGTTGATGAGTGGAGGGGAAATAGGCAGTACACCCTGGGGATCACTTCTGTGGCTCTGCTTGACAGGGGCACAGGAAATGAAATTTCTTGGGTGGCGTAAGCCAGGGAACCTTGTTGGCTAGGCTTACTTAGTCTCTTGGGCTGATAGCCTAGTACCTACCTATGAACCTATAAACCTATTGGAATGAGAGTGTCCAATATATCTGAAGCTATATGAATATGTCACATATGATAATATCACCTCTAATACATAGATACGCCAGAAATACACATCAGATCAAAGTATGTGTAAACATTAGAAGCTGAAGCTTAAGGAGATTGTCATTATTTCCAAGACTTTTCATGAAACATCAGATAATTTAACCATTTTGTCAGTCATCTAGCTAACATTTTTCATGTCAGGATCTGTTGAATATATATATAACACTTATTACAACATAACTATTATATTTTGCAATTATACACATATTACCTATATGTGTTAACAATATCTGTGTTGACGTCTTTCATCAGGAAGGGGGGAAGAGAGAGACAGGGAAAAAAAGGAGGCCTCACAACCCTCTGTTTAGTTACTAAAGGTTTAGTTATATAACATAAGGCTGATGTTAATATGCATACTGAGTTTTCTAATGCAGTTCCTAGTTCACTTGATGTCATTTAGTTACTAATAGTAATAATAAAAACACAGAAGAACTCAGGTACGACCAAGGTTTCCAGTTTCGGTTGAAGTTTTAATGTTAAAACATAGGCGCTTTCGCATAAATAGCTGCTTTATCAGATGCTAATAAATACAACTGAAATGTGCTTCCTTTTATACAACCTCTAGCAAGCACTAGTAGTCACATGATACAAACTGATTAAAAACAAGTAACATCATAGGGTGTAACTTGAGCTTACTACCCTGATGAATGAAAGAAATGCTTGCAAGCATGCACTGTATCAATGGAAAGCACTTATAAAAGTATATAAAAAAATCTTATATATATATATATATATATATATATATATATATATATATATATATAAATGAATACAAAAACACATATACATATAAAATACACAGTCTTCTAAATACTTTAAATTTAACATTTATATATATATAAAAATATACATAAAAATTACATATGTAAGTAAACACACTTTATTAATGACGCATTTAAAAAGAGAGAGAAAACTATCTAAACAAGGGTCTGGATTTAAGCTTAGGTTTAATTGGCACATATTTATTTAAACCATGCCCTGAATCTCCCCTGAGTCTAATAATCCATCCATAATAATCCATCTGGCCACTAACTACTCAGTCATATAGATCAGAGGTCATCGTGCCTCTTTACTCATCCCTCAAGACACCTGGAAGACCTGAAAAAACCCAAAAGTACCTCACCAAGAGGATCAAAGGGCTCAAACAGATGCCATGCTGTGCGTTAAAGAAACCCTTAAGCTAAACTAGTGGCATACCGCCTGTTCAGAGGCGATCTGCGCCGATTGTAATAGACCCAACAAAGCCATGTCCAACCCATGCAATGGACAAAATCCAAATCCCTTCGAGCTATCGGCGAGAGACTTGAACCTCAGCCTGAAAACTGGAAATAAATGCTGGAGGGGAGGAGGGGCAGATTCATAACTCACTAACTTCCTCAAATGGAAGTCCCCCAGTCCAGGTTAGGCAGAGTCATCCCTCTCTTCCTCAGGAATCTTGATGAGTGGATGGTGGATGGGAGATTTACCCCCGGGTATCACTCTGTGTCACTAGACAGAGAGACAGCATACTAACTTAAAAAAAAAAAAAGCATAGCAAAAAAAATTAAAATGGGTGGTGAAAGCCAAACACATTATATAATGTATGTCTCCCACCTGATGTTGTCAAAAATTCTGCCTATGGCCGTAAATTTAAAAGTGTGTTTAGAGTTAGTACCAATAACATGCTTGGCCAAAGCACTAACTTTATTTCTCCTACTGATATAGTAAATATGTTCTTGTATCCTTTCTTTAAAGGGTCTGTCTGTCTTGCCTATGTAGGATTTTTACATTTAATGCAATGAGCTAAATAAACTATCCCCCAGATTTACTTATCTTCCGTGCAGGACTAGTCTAATCCTGCAAGGAAGCGGCTGCTTAGGAGGAGGATGGCAGTGCTCCATGCATATTAATGAAGGCACGCTGCTCGACCTCCTAGGCATACACGGAGCCTGTACGAGTGCAGGGCGCATGTCTGAGAACAGAGCTTTCAGAATAAATATGCCTCTGCAAAGTAGAACAGCAGAAAGTGGAAATAAATTAGTAAGGCCACTCATAGGTGTCCGTATATCCACACCAACAATCCCCCATGTGTACAAAAGCAACAGTACATATAAATAAACTGAAGAAAACCTGTTATATTGTTCTTAAATCCGAGTACAGCTAACCATAGGTGCGTGGGTGTGCCCATCGCTTAACTACCGTTAAAGCAGCTTAAAAGGTTGAAGAGGATAACAAGGAAGATATGCACAGCTGAAGCAACACAGCAATAGTGTAGTGGGCAGGGCATTCGCCTAATGACCAGGCATTCCTGGTTCGAGTTCCACTGCAGCACATACCATACTCCATGTGAAATCTGTATATGAGCACTTTTTATTCATTTATTCGCTGTATAACCTACTAAATAACATTTAAATGTGAACTGGAGTACTGCATTAAATACACATGTGAAGTGTTAGTGTCATAATGAATAAGGCACTAGTAAGCAGGTTTAAGCACAAATAAGCAGTAGTAAGCATATATAAGCACTAGTAAGCATGTTTAAGTGTGTTTGCACAGGGGGTAAGCATTACCTACACAGATTAAGCAAAGTAGAAGCTAACTGAGTGTTAGAAACTGTAACTGGAGGCTAGCAGTGCTTAGCTCCGCACAAACCAATGTACAACTGCTTTAAAGTGCCTTAATCACTCTGTACCCAATGACCCATGTTCTGCCCAGCAAAAAAATAAACAGCTTCTGCAAGACTCAAACTCACGACCCTGTACACTATCAAAACAGTAGTTAATCACGAAGCCATCATAGCAATATATAGGAATGAGGTATCAGCAAACTAATTCTCACCACAGGAAAATCAAACCAAACGTGAACTGAATCTATGTACAGTGTGATGTTGTATAACCTGCTGCATAACATAAATATGTGAACTGGAGTATTGCAGTAAGCATAGATGTGAGATGTTATTGTAATAAAGTGTAGACGTCCCCAGGACCCCATACAGTGTATGTACACATGAATCATGGATACCAGACACATATATAACCTGTAATGAATAATAAAGCACTACCAAAAGTCAAATCTAATGCTAATTAACTATTAAGCAATGCTAACCGCTGCACAGCTCAACGTAGTAAGTGTAAGCAATGTGTAGATTAGCCAATTCAATCGGCTAGTGGTTTACCTTTTTAAGCAGTGCCAACCTTAGGTAAGCAGGTGTGCCCATAGCTTAGCCTATTCAAAACCGGCCAATCACAGAAAAGTGTGGGAAATTGGCTGTATTTAAACTCCACAGGCGGGAATACTACCTATAACTGGTTGTAGCTTTCTACTGCAGGCAGAATGGCTGAGAGGCATTGATTTAGAGCGCAGCGCTGGGGTATCCAGGAGTCAAAAATCATGGTATGGCTCCTGGTAAAACACCATGAGGATGGACTACTGCAGGGCAAGTACCAGGGCTCGCAGTATAAAATGGAGGCCTGGGACAGTCTTGCCTGTGACCTCACCAGTGCCACAGGTATCACCCGGACTGATGAGCAGGTCAGGCACCACCATGCTGACCTGAAGCGGTGGAGGGGGGGATGTACTGGAACAGTGGATCCAGGAATCTCAGCAGATGCCTAATGCCCAAGTACTGAGTAAGTACTCATTCTACTAAGTAGGCAATAATTTTCTAGCTTGTGTATACTATGGATACATATGACTACATATCACTGTATTTCTCTGACAGCTTCAGATGAGCGGGCTGCAAACCATCAAGCCCATGATGCTAGGTTGCAAAAAGCTGCGTTGGGAGGCAGGTTAGTAATTATTCTGCATGTACTTTCATAACAAATAAATATAAGAGCCTGAGAATGTGTCGTACCAATAGAAATAAAGGTGTAATATTCTGTGAATAAAGGTATAACCCCTGGAGTACTTCTGTTTACTCTTCTTTCATATGTTGTTGAACTGTTGCATACTATAAATAGTACTGTTGTGTTAAGCAGTGTTACCCACACTGTGGTATGCAGATAAAATGTGTATGAAGGTCTGTATAACAATGTTGGAAGTGCCAAGAGGTCAGTCATATTGTACAACTGAGGGAGACTTACACAGAAAACATTAGAAAGCTTCATATCTATTCACTGATAGCACAGTGTACTGTGATATTAACTGCAAGTGTTTTGTCACACACAGCAGGGGTTTGAATCCTGGGAGTGCTAGTATGTAATATGCATAATCATACACCACAACTTTACAGATTTTGTTACAATGTTTAGATAGAAAGCTGTATGCATAATTACACCCAACTGTACAGAATTTGCTAGAATGTTCAAATAAAAAGTTGTATGCATATTCAAACTCCTTAACTGTTCCAATCTGTCCAGCATGTCCAGATAAATGGCCCAAATCACCAGCCTGGTACCCTGTTCCCCTGTAAAATCAGTGTGATGATCCAAGAAATGTAGGCTGCCGTTAATGACATAACTGATAGACGTCTACATAGTCAGAGAATGTATATGAACACAAACCTGTCATTTCAGCATTTCACCCAAAGTGTATGAGAGCAATTCTCAACATAAGTTGCATTAACACCTGCATCTTGTCACGCCTGTATGTAAGACACAGGTCACTTATATAATAATCTATAAACATACCATTGTACAATATAAGGCCATTGGGTAGTGTAATAATACATGTAAGGGACAGATCACTGCAGTGACTAAGAATGTAGTGAAAACTACAAGGATATATTAGTTGTTAATTGAACTCTCTCTCTCACCCCTACCATATGTGCAAAAATAACCCAATGACACACCTCAATCGGTATGTGTACACTCCAAACTTTTGTTGGGACATATGTCCTATCGGTTTATAAATATTCACATTTGTTTCTATGCATGTGCCATGTTAAAATACCCCCATATTGGTGGTTTGTTGCCATCAATGAAACCTGCATGTTGTTGTAATGGCCACTGTTGTTGTATGTGTTCTGCTTGCTCTGCAACTGTTTTAATCTGGTGTTTTGGGTTAATGGGTATACCTATGCATGCTGATATAACTAATCCTGAATGTCGTTGACTATTACTAACCCATATTTGTCTGTAAACTGCAACACCATAGCTCGTATGGGAAGGCCGGTCCCAGCGGACCCACCTGTCCCACCTCAGCTGGCGATGGCACCGGGCACCAAGACATCTGGGGCCCAGCTTGGGACCTCCTCCTTCATAGTCCCTGCACCACCTTTGGGTGGAACCATTGCAGGGGATAGGACTTGGCCCCCCCCAGGAGCAGGGGTGGAGTGGAACCAGTCACCCATCGTCAGGTCTGGGCCATGGTGTGTAGGGAGATCAGTAGGGCTTTTCAAGACCAGCTACGCCATCTGGAGTAGCTGGCATAGCTTTTCGAGATCAGCTACACCAGCTTGAGGGCTGAGTGATGCAATTAGAGGGTGAACCTGCCCCTCCTACACAGCCCCCAGCACTGCCACCTTTAGGGCCGTGAAGGTGCAGTGTAGACTGCCCATGGGTGGGGACCTCAGTCCACTGTTTCCATTTGGGGGTCATGGGCTTGCAAATTTCAAACACCCTCCCCGTCCAAGGTGTTTACCCCCCACATGTGTCATATACTGCCACTGTATGCGTCTTGTTTGTCTTGTCTGTTAACCTACCCAACCCACCAAGTATACCTACTACCCCTCCCCAACATTCCACTCTCACCTGAAAAAAAAAAAGGGCAAGCTGTTCCCACAAAAAAATCTCACCCCATACATAGCTGTCCATTTCACACACATGTCCACTGGACATATGTAATTTAGTCTAATTGACATCACAGTGAATTTATGTTGTCCTCATCCCTCTCTCAGGGGTTTGCGTGTCCAAATCTACCTCCAAATTTAGTGTATATGCACAGCTGTTGCTGTAGAAAAATGGGCAGCTATTGACCTTCCCTACACCCTCCCTGCACATGCCTGGCTATTTTCCCCACTGTCTTTCCCTCTTTGTGCCCCTTTTTCACCACTTTTCTATCAACCCTTTTTTCTTTTCTTTTAAAGAAATTAGCAAGGGGCTAAGCAGCAGTATGCACTTTTAAGCAACAGTAAAAGGGTTTAAGCCTGTTTGCGGATGGGTCACTGCCTACACAGGTTAAGGATTATAGCAGCTAACTGAGTGTAAGACACTGCAACCAGAAGTTAGCAGTGCAAACCCAGCACAAACCCACTTATAACTGCTTTAAAGTGCCTTAATCACTCAGAATCCAACCCCTGGTGTTCTGCCCAGCAACAAAATAAACAAATCTTGTAAGGCTCAAACCAAGGACGCAGCACTCCAGAGACAAAGTTATTTACCACTAAGCCATGACAGCTACAAAGAAATTTTATGTTTTCAGAAACATATCATCCAGTCCAGTCATGCAACATTACAGAGAATGTATACCAACATCTAGATGTATGTGTGTGTAGATATATTAATATCTAAGCATATATAACATATCTATATATGTATATATATATATGTATATATATATATATATATATATATATATATATGTATATATATATATATATATATATATATATCTACAACTATGTACATATATATCAATATATCTGCACATATATACATGCAAATGTCTACATCTACACATATATGTGTCTACACCTATATGTCTACATATACACAGCATGTTACATATATGTATGCAGATATATATCTATGTAGGTATATATGGACATAGTTATATATATGTTAGCAGATATATATATCTATATAGGTATATATGGCCACACATCTATAGATAGCAATGGCAGATTAATAAACACACATATGTCCACATGCACCATTAATGGAGTTGTGAGGCCCCACACACTATACGTCTTGTATGAATAGGCACCCCCCCCACAGCCAAACACATCCACCGTGCAATACTCTACCAAGTGTTACAGATCCCATAACCAGGACCTGACACGACATGGCCACAAGATGTTAACAGTAAGTCATCCCACCTGTATGATGTCAGGCTGGTATTGTTAACATATCATGCAGTACAGTCTGGCTCCCATAGGAAATGTAATATGTGGAAGCCATCAACATCCCCAGGATACAGATATACAGACACAGATATGCAGATACAGATATACATTTTATATATATATATATATATATATATATATATAGAGAGAGAGAGAGAGAGATACATGTGACTACACATACACACACAGACATATGTACAGTAAGATACATATGTAGAAGGTGCACACAATATGGAACAGCCACTATGCCTACAGTTAACACCTGAACAATTGGGCACTGTATGGGCCACCCATACATGTGTCAGTCGTTGCCTGCAACATATACCCATAGAGAGGTCATAGGAAAGACACCACACACAGGTTTGCAGAAATGGAAAACCTTTAATTGTGTACTATTACAGTTCTATATGCCATGTCATATAGCTGTTCAGACACTGACAACCATATAAACAGAGTACTGCAACCATGAAACAGTTACACTAATACAGTAGTCTGTAAAGGTTCACAACTGTTGCTGTCCAGGCCAAACCCTTCAAATTGTAAAATAGTGAAGACAGACTGGGTCACAGGATACCAAACAATTAACGGTATGTAATGCAGGTGTATAGTTCAACAGCCTCTATTTACACTCTATACAAATTCAGTAGGTGGTAAAGATGTTATGTGATCAAATGGGTTGTAATTGTTACATAACAAGGCATGACTGACACCATCATGAGCACACCGACAAACAGAACAGTCTGTATGGCAGGAGGCAGTAGGCTTGCATTACCCCAATTCATGTAATTAATGTAAATATAGGTGAAGTATACGGTATTGTACATCCAGATACCTTACGGCAGCTCACCCCTGATACCCCCACATTTTGTAATAGCCTAGGTCATTTATGGTGCTCACCCCCCTAGACTCAATAATACAGGGCCATATACCACTGTTACATACACCGGTCTCTGGAGTGCATAAGGGCACACATGTATTGTGTAGGTGATGCCCACACATATATGGCCCAGCCCCACCGCATGTATGGAGGATACAACTGCAGTGGACTGATGGCAGCAATGGCAGTGTGATATACTCACAACCCACTACAGAACAACCCCTGACAGCATGACATATGTGCAAAGTTTGGTATGTAGGTGGAGGACAGAGGCTGGAACACAGGCACATATGTGGAAAACTGTTGCCATACACTAAGCAAGTTGCTGGTGTTACAGGATAGTCTGCAACATACCCGTCGTCAGGGAACTGAGGTTAGAAACAGAAATGTATGCAGCCATGTACTAAAAGCGCTAAACACACACACTACCAGTGTAATATCTGACACAGGACCTGTGCGGTGGACAGACAAAAGATGATAGGCAATTTGTCCAGCAAGAGGATAGGCCCACAGTTGTGAGCTATGCAGGCAGACTGCATTCCAAGGTAAACTAGTATGTACACACACACACATGCCCTGTAACACCAGTACTATACAAAGCATAACACAACTCTACTCACACTCTGTAGTTCCTGAACCTCCTACAAATATATGGCTACCCTGAGTGTGCCGGTTCTCCTGTAAGAGGTATTTCTACCTGCTGTCTGTAACACTGATGCCCACAAACAGGAAGGATGTCAATCACACAGGAAATGTAAAGGGACCACACCCACATTATGTAGGGATTTATAGTAGGTGGTTGCCATGACTGTGGTAATTCGAAGTACTACACATGTGTAATTATATATATATATATATATATATATATATATATATATATATATATATATATGGCTATCTGGATAAGTATATGTACATATATTTCCACCATATGTCCTGGACATGGAGTGTAGCCCCACCCCAGCCCCTATAGTCCCAAAGTTGTAGTGCAAGGGGATGTCAGGTGTGTATAGCAGGTATATTAGTAGACTATTGCTACTGGCATTGGGATAGTCTTCACATCCATGTTGTGTGTGAGAGGTCACATTTGCTTATAAAATGTGTGCTATTGGCTACTGACAGACATCCTAAGGACATCACTGTAAAGTACCGCTGCTAGCATGTAATGCCCCTGTGGACTGCAGCAGAGATATTGGCCAATATATGTGAAAATTCTGACACACCCTGTACAGCCCAGAGGTATACACATAAGCCCTTAGTGCACAACATGTGTACCATGCTTGACAATATGGATGTAGACAGCCATGTAAATGGGTATAACACATAACGACTGGTATACATTTGCCACCAACGGTAATGCATTCACACACTCCTGTCTGGCCTGACACATAATGACCACTGGTACAGGTGTGCCATGACCACATACTACCCACTAGATATTGACATATATCTGTACAGCATCCCACTGCTCTGTCTTACATACATGACTTGTAAGGGAGGCCCGACAGCAGTACATCTGGCAAGTATCTGCACATGACATCACACTGGGTAAGTACACTAAGCTGCTAGGCATGTAACAATGCACTGTGCAAGCTACAGGCAGACTGGCTCAACAGTGGCCTACATCTCTTATGGGGGAATGCACATGTACCTGCATATATAGCAGACTCAACAGGCATGTCACAGCACAGGGTAAGATACACCTGTGTGAAAGTGCATAACCACAACCAATGTGAACACAGCCACAGCCACATATGGTAAGCTAGCATAATATTACAGTATATGGCCTATCTGTTCTACACCATCCTCATATGTGCCACTCACAGACTGACCCTACATATACTGGGCTGCTACACAGTTTGGTCTGATGGCTATCTGTGGTATGGGACATGTGTGTGCATGGCCCTACAAACATGTACTCCAATACGGTACCATACAGTGAGGCAGCATGTAACATCAGATAGGAGGGGAACTAGAACAATGACATCTACCACAGTCTGTACACAGATTAAAGTATATATTAACAATACACACACTGCCGGCATTCACCATCACTACACAGACCTCAGTACTGTACAAACATCCACAGAACATCCAGGTTATGTCATGAAATATAACCCGTACTGTACATAACATGTGTAGCAGTCTGATATCTCACTGGCTTGTTATCAGATATGATGACACTAATTATGGTGTACATCACATATGCACCACTTCTTGCATGACATATGTACAAAGGTTGACAGAAGTGTGGCTGAGAGCACATACACAGGGTCAATATTGACATGTTGCTATGATAACCTCATACAATTACTGTTGTAATGGGGTTTGTTGCAACATATGTCCTATGAGGGATATGAAGTCAGTAACTGTTACGGCCTTCACCATTTACAGACTGCAGTCCTCACACTACCTTCTGCATTCCACAGATAGATGCTCCATGGGTAACATATGAAACCAAAGGCACAACACTGCCCAGTCTGCAGATGACCCTGCAGATGGGGATTCCTCATATACATGGAATTGACATGGCAGGTATTGTGACATGTACGACAGCCATATCCAGACAAACACTGTTAAACCAACATTACTCCAAATGCAGTATAGCAGCACTTACAGTCTGTAGTCAGGTCCGGCACTTCCCCCTCCTGTTTGTTGCCCTCTTTCCACAGTGTATGTTGTCAGAGGTAAATCCCCAAGCCATCTGAGATGCTGTTTGCCAAACAACAGATCTAGTTCCTGCTCACAGTGAATGAAAAGGGCCACCACCACCATGATGTTCCTAGATATTGGAATGTGTTTCCATGCATTTGGCTATGGGAATGTTACCACAACTGTTCCACATGCAATCAGCTAGGGGAGGGCTGCAATTTGTGCAGAGGCCATCAGCTGATCATGCGCATCACTTCAAATACACATGCTGCTGCCTAAGCAAAGCAGGTGTGGGTCTCCACATCCAACAGAGATGGAGTGGGAGAGGCAGTCAGAGGCAAATACATGTTAGAGAAGGGTAGGAGAGTGAAACTGAAGCATGTTTGTGTCACACACCTACCAGCACAAGATATCAAACTCCCGGCAACTATGTAGTGCTATTACAGTTCGATGCAGTTATTGGATGCACCACATGGGTTACCTGTTGTAGAGCACTCAGAATACATATGTGATGGTGAGTGACATCTGCAACAGGGGTATGGTTGTTATACGGTAGGTGACATACACGTGCCTGTCTGCATGAACAGGTGCCAGCGTCAACACAGCCACACTCTCACAGGGACGTACACACATTTACACACTTGGCAGGACCAGGAGTACAACTTATCAGTAGTGGGATTGCCACAACACATAAGTGTGCAGGTATCACATGCACCACACGGGTCATAAGGAGGTTGTATGGGCAAAGATTATGAGAAGGTGTCAGACATCAGACAGCATGGAGGTGTCAGACATCAGACAGCATGCTTCAGTATGCCCATGGGGGTTGTAGTTAGTGTGGATGTGGACATACGCACCATCCAACCCACACACACACAAACGTACAGGTCACCAGTACTGACATGCATGGATGCATGTCTGCATGGGCATGTGGTAGTCAACTGTGCCAGCAGGCTATACAAGGGTAGGTGATGGGTATACCTTGGCATCAGGCCACATGACAATGGTCTGCATTATGGCTCAGGGCTGTAGTTTCTGCATTTGCCCACACAGGTGGGTATTGTATTCCCAATCCAGTCACCTGCATGACTATTGTGTGTGGCCAATGCTGTGCATCGCTTGCCATGTATGTGTTCCTTAGTTCATGACATGGACAGTGTCTAGAATCTGCACACCTCTCACATGCATGTACAGTGACGTGCAACTGTACCTGGGGTGTCTGGCCCATGTTGTGAATACAGATTACCATCAGATGTGCCAGTCTTGCCCACCTGTGGCAGGGACTCATAATGGGCAGCATATTTACCCTGCACCTACATTGATAGCATGCTAACAGCATTCCCTGGTGTCAGTGGCATCTGCCCATGCAAGGCATGTTATGTCTGTTGTGGGTCACATGTGAAGGCATCACAGGTGGTGCAGGTTTCCATTGGGGAACATGGGGGAGGTACACTGTCTGCATGTGCATGCACATTGGACAGATGGGGAGGGTGACATGCCCTCTGTAGCCTACTGATATCACTCCATAGTTACTATCAGTGGCCAATATGCAGTGTACTACCCACATATTGGCTGTTGCCTAGGCATGTGTGTGTGTATGAGGCATTGGTGAGATTGTGCTCTGGGTAATCACACACACACGTAGAACCCCTACCTATTACATTACAGACATTACTGGAGTACTCTTTCCTCAAAGGTGTATTTCACACTGAATGATATCATGTCTGG
The DNA here is from genome assembly GCF_019279795.1 of Protopterus annectens. Lineage (NCBI taxonomy): Eukaryota > Metazoa > Chordata > Ceratodontiformes > Protopteridae > Protopterus > Protopterus annectens. Next base: position 1,319,169,658 of record NC_056747.1, on the reverse strand, counting down.
CTATGGACATTACTGGAGTACTCCTTCCCAAAGGTATATTTCACACTGAATGACATCAGCAGGATTGCCAAAGTAGGCCATTTGAAATGTACTGTGAGTGACTAGCCTAAAATGCATTGTTCCCTACACAGACAGTGAGACACACACAAAGCATCCACAACTGACATAGTATGGAACCCCTGACAGAAGTGTATATCACACTACAGCATGGGGCTGTTAAAGGATGCACCACAGAGATCACTTGAGAACTCTTTCTCCAAACGTGTATTTCACAAGGAATGACATCAGCAGGATTACCAAAGTAGGGCATTCGAAATGTACTGCGAGTGACTAGCCTAAAATGCATTGCTGCCTACACAGACAGTGAGACACACACAAAACATCCACAACTGACATTTGTGGGTATAGAACCCCTGACAGTGCTCTCTATCACACCACAGCATGGAGCTGTTATAGGACACACTACAGGGATTACTGGAGTACTCCTTCCCCAAAGGTGCATTTCACAATGAATGACATCAGCAGGATTACCAAAGTAGGGCAAATGAAATGTACTGTGAGTGACTAGCCTATGATGCATTGCTCCATACAAAGACATTGAAACACACATAAAACATCCAGAACTACCATGGGTGGAGCTGGAACCCTACCACAGTAGTGAATCACACTCCAGCAGTACACAGTTGCCAGATGTGTAAAGACATGCTTCTGGAGCATTTCTCCCTGGGCCTCCACTGAAAACAGGATCTGTGGAACCTAGTCGAACTTTCCCGGTCAACAAATGTTAAATAAATAAATAAATGTGCTACAGAAATTACTGGGCTACAGCCTTCCCAAAGGTGCATTTCTAGGTGGGTGACATCAGCAGCCTTGCCAAAGCTGAGTATATGAATTGTAAGGAGTGTGAGTACCCTAAAAAGCATTGCTCTCTACACAATCAGAGACAGGCAAACAGACACACAAATGCACACACAGTTGCCAAGTCTGGGGTTAGAATACCTACCTAACTATTTTATCAGACTACTGCAGTACGCAGTTACAGGATGCACTACGGAGATTACTAGGCCACAACTTTCCCAGAGGTGTATTTCTAGGTGGGTGACGTCAGCAGCCTTGTTAAAGTGGAGTATATTAATTGTAAGGATAGTGACTACCCTAAAAAGCATTGCTCTCTATACAATCAGACTCACACACACACACACACACACACACACACACACACACACACACACACACACACTTGCCAAGTCTGGGGTTAGAACACCTACCTAACTACTTAATTACACTATAGTAGTATGCTGTTATAGGATGCGCTACAGAGATTACAAAGCAAAAACTTTCCCAGAGATGTATTTCTAGGTGGGTGACATCAGCAGCCTTGCCAAAGTTGAGTATATGAATTGTAAGGAGTGTGTGTACCCTAAAAAGCATTGGTCTTACACAATCAGACAAACACACACACAGTCTCGCACACACAGTTGCCAAGTCTGGGGTGAGAGCACCTACCTAACTACTTTATTACACTACAGCAGTACGCAGTTACAGGACACGCTACAGAGATTACAGGGCAGCAACATTCCCAGAGGTGTAGTTCTAGGTGGGTGATATCAGCAGCCTTGCCAAAGTTGAGTATATGATTTTTTTAGGAGTGTGAGTACCCTAAAAAGCATTGCTCTCTACACAGTCAGACAAACATGCACACACAGTTGCTAAGTCAGGGGTTAGAACTCCTACCTAACTAGCTCATCACACTACAGCAGTACACAGTTATGAGACATGCCACAGAGATTACTGGGGTACAACTCTCCCAAAGGTGTATTTCACATTGGATTACCTCAGCAGGCTTGTCATAGTAGGGCTATGGGGAGGGCGGTGTGTGCATGGGCCATAACCCATTCATGTACGGGTTGAGATGTCACATGTGGGCACACACGGGGTCATATGTCACAGGTACGTGTATACAGCTGCTAGATGACTACTTCCTTGTACAGTCATGTTGCACAGCTGGCATGTGCACCACGTAGTCTGTAATGCTGACAGATACTGGTGGCTAGTATTTGCAGTGAGTGACATCTGCACCTCTTGTGTTTGGGGTCCTTTGGCTGTGTGCTGGGTGGGACAGGCCTGGATGGTTCCTTGTCACAGTGACCCTCTTCCACACATCTATGTATGTCTACCTTTGGATCATTATAGTGGGTTGTCCTGACATATATGTCTGCATTCTTATCCACTGTGTGTGCAAGGCATGAGTGGTGCATACTGATGACTATCTGCACTAATAACTGCAAATGCCAGATATGTCTGGTCCACTGGTGTTTGCAGTCATGGCCTTCATGTGTTTCATTGTGTGAGTATACCCAGCATGACCTTTCAGTATGTTGTAGACTGACATTGCCTTCATTTATCTAAGTGTGTGAGCATGCCCAGTATGGCAGTCGGTATTCAATCTGTGAATCGTGTTTAGGTATTTTGTGCTGCAGTGCTGACGTTTGTGTTGTACACCAACAGGTAGCATGCTGTCTCTGCAGGGTATCCATCAATCATTTGGCTTTGACTGTTACTACATTTCTGCATAGCAGGGGGGCCCACCTGACTGTTTCTACATTTCTACACAGGAGTGGGGGGGCACACCTGACTTTTATTACATTACTTTGTAGGATAGGGGACACACCTGACTATTTATACATTTCTACACAGGGTTGGGGGGCACACCTGACTGTTATTATTTTACTATGTAGGATGTGGGAGGCACACGTGAAATATGTACACATTCGCTATGACCGTACTGGTATGTCAGGTACTCCATTTCATTCTGTATTGCTAACTATCACGGTGACTGGAGGCATACTAGTGTACTACAAATCATGGCTTTGGTTGCCCTACATATTATTGTCTGTCCTCCTACCATTCAGAACTAACATCCCACTGCCTGCCGTGCTGTGGTCTGTCTGTGTAGGCCTGGGGAGATTTAACCATAGCCATCATTCTGGGGCCTTGCGACAGGCTCTGTTTGGGTTTGTCTACACTTGTCCTGCTGGTCAGCTTAAAATAAAATAAAGGTTGATTTTTTTTATTTTTTGTATTGTTTGCAATGCCAATGGCCTTATACTTGGCTATTGGCATGCTTCCTCAATGATATGCAGCCTTTATTTGGAGCTGTCATAGCTCCGTTTTAGGTTTTGCAGTACCGTACTCGGTTACTAACCAAGTACATAGGTGCATAATACGCTAGTCCTGCACGCCCTGATTCCTGCTTCCTGGATGGCAGATTTAACTCATTTGCATGGTTTTCACCTGCAAATGGGGTAATTTGCATACGGGGGCTGGGAACGTGCAGCACTAGCGCTGGAGTGCTCATGCACGTCAAACAAGCACTTACATGGATTGCTCAGCTGCCATATTGGCAAAAGTTCCTCTTACATTAATCATGCATGCTGTGCAAGCTTTTGAGAATCCAGGGATATAGGTAGGTACTAGGCTATCGGCCCTAGGGCCCATACAAGCCTAGCCAAAAAATGTACCCTGGCTTTCGCCACCCAAGAAAATTATTTTCCTGTGCCCCTGTCGAGCAGAGCCACAGAAGTGATCCCCAGGGTGAATTTCTCATTTCCTATCCAATCATCAAGATTTTTCTTGAAGAGTGCTAATGAGGAGCTCTGTTTGACATAGATAGGTAGTCTGTTCCAGAGTATGGGAAGTCTCTGGGACAGGAATCTATCCCTCCAGCATGTTCTGTTTATTGTGGTGACAAGGTTTAGGTCCCTAGAGCATGTAGCTTGGAGGGATTGGGATTTCTTTAAGTGGAGCATGTCCAACAGCTCTGGGTTTGACATAGCTTTATATGTTAGGCAGAGATCACCTCTGAGTAGGCGATATGCGATGGAGTAAAGCTGTAGTTTTTTGAGATGGTCTGCATAGGGCATCTGTTTGAGGCCAGTAATCCTCTTTGTGAGGTATTTCTGTGGTCTTTCCAGTTGTTGTAGATGTCTTGTGAGGTACATACCAAAAGGGGTGTTGTACTCTATAATGGGTCTAATGAGTGATGAGTAGAGGGGAACAATGACCTCTTTTTTTCTGGAAGAGAATCCTTTTGTGATGAGATGAGCCATGTAGAAGGATTTCCTGACCACTGTGGCAATGTGATTATCAAAGGAGAGACTACTGTCCACCTGTGTCCCAAGGTCTCTTATCACATTTTTGGCATTAAGTAGACTACCAGCTATGTGGTAGTTCATGGGTACAGAGTTTTTACCAAAGGGGATGACAATACACTTTTTGGCATTGAGCTTCAGGCCATGGCTTTGACACCAGGTATCTGTCTCAGTGAGGCCCTTTTTTAGTTTTTCCACATCGTTAGGAGTTTTGATTATGGCTCCTAGTTTGCAGTCATCTGCAAACTTTGTTAGCCAAAGACCTTCTGTGTTGGCCTGCACTTCAGAGAAGTAGATACCAAAGAGGAGAGGACCCAGGACTGAACCCTGTGGTACTCCACTTGTCACAGGTCTGATGTCAGATTTGGAATCCACTACTTTCACAGTGTGGGTTCTGTCCGTGAGCCAGTTGGCAACCCATCTTGTGACATAGGGATTTATACCTAGTTTAGTGAGCTTATCTATAATTCCAGAGTGGGGGATGGTGTCAAAAGCCTTCGCGAGATCTAGATAAGCTGTGTAAACCATTTTACCCTCATCTATGGCTTTGGTGACTGCTTCAAAGAAGTCAATCAGGTTTAGGAAACATGATCTGTCTTTTACAAATCCAAACTGGGTAGAGTCCAGAGTTTGGAGATTACCAATGTCTTTGTTTATGAGTTCCACGATGATACGTTCCATGGCCTTGCAGACCAGGCTCATCAGGCTAATGGGGCGGTAGTTCCCAGGGTCCGTCATGGCTCCCCCTTTGTGGAGAGAGAGATAACCATCGCGGAGCGCCATTCAGTGCATACAAAGCCTGAGGTGAGGCTATGATTGAACATGGTACTTAGGTAGGGTGCCAGTTCATTCTGTAGTTTGTATAGAACACAGCCTGGGATATTGTCAGGTCCCATGGATGCTGTGTTCTTGGCTTTGGAGAGTGTGTTTTTTACCTGTACAGCCGTGATTATAGGAGCTTTGCATTCTTCCGGTATAGAGATGGGCCCTCTAGTGGGTGAGAGGGGGGTAAAGTTATCACTGAACCTAACTGCTAGGATGTTGACAATATCAGTCAGTTCTGTATATTTAGTGCCATTGTGCTGTAACTTAGAGCAGATCTGAGTGTTCCCATTTAGATTCTTGACATAGCTATAGAATGCTTTGTGGTTGTCTTTAGAGTCAGTGGCAATTTTGTTTTTGTAACTAGCTTTGGAGGATTTTATGAGGGATCTCAGCTTCTTACTGAGGTTGACCAGGGAGTTCCTCCAGTCATGGGATATGTTGACTGTCACATGTGGCTTGCACCTGAAAGTGAAACACTCTGTTCTGGTCTGGATGTTCAAAGCTAGTTGTGTTGTCAATATATTTACAATAGTTGCATTTACCACACGGATATGTTCCAACTGCTCTATTAGACTGAAAAGTGTTCTTAGGCTAGCATAACTGCCTTTTAGGGGACTTCATGTTCCTAAACAAGAACTTAGGTTTAGTATCTATCAACTCACAAATATCCCTTTCAGTAGTAAGAACACCCCAATGTCTCCTTACTATATCCATGTAGGAAGAAACATTAAATAGTATAAAGGAACCTTAAGTTTCACTCTAGGTGACTGTCTAGGGGCCTGTTTACTTTAATTGTGTTTGGAAAAATAAGGCTTGGCTACCATTCCCCTCAAACCTGTCACCTCATTGACATTAGTTAAAACATCTGGCTCATTATATGCTTTCTCTATCAATTCTTCACTCAACACCTTGATCTGCTGCTGAAAATCTTCAAATACATTAAGTCTTGAGGCTCTGAACACCTGATTATGGATCACATTCCTAAAAATATGAGAAGGGTGCATGCTGTCATGGAAAAGCAAGGAGACATTGGGGTGTTCTTAGTCTGTTTTTCTGTGTGTTTCTGTACACAAGCATGTGGGTGTGTCCTGGAATACGTTAGTGTCCCATTCAGGATTAGTGTCTATCATTTCTACCCTCATTGACTGCCAAGATCAATTCTGTCTCCCCTGAGCTGGAAAAACTACTTATTGGAGAATGAAATGAAATATGAAGAACTCAAAAAGGCATATTGCCTTGCTGGACTGGATTTTAAAAAGTAGATTTAATGTGTCTTCAAGATATTAGGAGCCTTTCTATGTTAGGAAGGAAAGGGGTGACTTTTGGGGGGTAGGACGCTTTTTGTTGTCTTTTGGAGTTGAATAATACCCAAGTTACTATTCGGATTAAGGCTAGTTTGGAGAGTTCATGGAAAGTGGAGTGATTATGGATTTAAAGTAAGGTGAGATACTGTGATGGATCATGGGAAATGTCATTCAAGAGGTTAGAAATAAATGTTTTGAAGTCTATGCACTTTTTATGTCCACATTAGGCAGTTTTATAGGAGGGGTCTTTAATTATAATTGAAGAAAAAAATAAAAGGTATGCAGACGACTGATATTAAGAATCTTATCTTGATTTGTGATTTACTGTGGAGTTGACTGGTAAGATAAGTTTTATTTGAATTTTTCTTTTATTTTTGCCATAGTTTTTCACTGTTTTCAGGAAAGAAGGGATAGCTTATAGACAAGAAGATTTACTTTGATTTATATTTTGTTTTAATTTAATGTTCACTGTTGCCTGTTGGAAAGAGGTAGGTTTTAGACAGGCAAGCTCTAGCCATCCCAAGGGGCCTAGTCAGCTAAAAATTCACAAAGAATGCAGAGTACAGTCTATAGCTTATCCAAACAATGTTATCTTGACTTGTAATTTATTGATCTTTACTAGTAAAAAGAAGTGTGACTGTAAACAATAGAGACATACAAGAATTTCAGCTTTTATATGATTTTCAGAACTTGTATGGTCAGAACAACAACTTACTTTAGTATTTAGTTATATATTGCTTGTGTGTGTGATTTTTCTCATATAATTTTATTCAAGTTCTCTTTGAATGCTATGATTACTGATTTTTAAGTTTTTATTCATTTGAAGTTCAATATGGATTCTTTAAATGAGCATGCCAGTAATGATTTGCTACAGTACAAATATACAGTGTTATAAATGTTATTGTAAAAAGTTGGATGGTTTGCTTACCATTATTAGAAGTAAATTTACACTTACTGATGATGATTGTATTTGTGCAATTGGCACAGCTTGGAGAACTGGTGTTACTTATATTAACAACTGGACTGGTGAGATAAATAATGTTAGGCAAAGAGCAAAGTGAACACATTTAGGAAATGATGCATCTATTGTCTGCAAAGATCATTCAGCCCCTGTGAAACAAGACAATGCCCTTGACAACTTTTGAATTCTGGATGTAAGTTATTTAGCAATCTGAGGCTTCAGAGTGTTTAGAAGGAAACAAAAAAGGAAAGAAAGAAAGGAAGAAGTTCAGAACAAATGACAAGGAAGAAAAAGAACTTGACAAATGTCAGTAAAGTAAAGAAAATATGTACTACAAAAAAGGACAGTGCTTTGTTATATAACACACAAATTACAGGAAAAGATAACATTTTTTTCCTACCAGAAAACCTTCAGTGTACAGAAAAAAGGCATCACATTTCCAAAAGAGAAGGTAGAAAAAACAGGTAAGGGGCAGGTGAAAAGGAAGAAATCAAAATTGAACCTGGAATGATTGATGTACATTACTGATGTTGAATACATGGCTCAAGCTGTGGATGTGCAACCCCAGCTGGATGAGAACTGTATGCTTGCAAATTTAATACACAATGAAAACAGCGGAATTAATAAGACTAATGCTGATGAAGATCATTCTTTTGTAACAATTGACAGAGCAGATATTACTGTATTAGAAGTTCAAGATTCTTCAGATCTGGTCAGAAAATATATTCTTGTAATTGGAGATTCTATTCTTAGAGGAAGTGATAATTAGAGATGATAATGAACATCGAATAGTGTTAGGCTTGCCAGGAGCAAAAATCGAAGATGTGAGACAAGCCTTGGAAAGCCTTAATGTTAGGAAGTACAGATCTGTTTTTATTCATGTCGGTACAAATGATCTCATCCACAAGGACTCTTTGACTGTTAATAGAGAACTTAAAGCCCTCTTAGCATAGCTTGTACTGGTGTTAGGACATATTTTTTACAAGTCACATATAGAAAGGATAATCAGATAATTGTGAATGAAAAGATTTTTTTGGGTAAATACTTACATGGAAAAAATGTCCTCTTTTCAAAAATGGAAATGTGTAAATCGTCCAAGCCTAATTTTGGGCACATGTTCAGACATGATGGTATGCATTTGTCAAGATGAAGGAAGAGAATTTTTGCAGCAGATATTTTGCAGTATTTGACAAACACTAGGCAGGATTTTTCCCAAGTCAAAAATGTAACAGTTCACAGACAGCAACATTTGATGCATCTCTGATGGTTGTTAATTCTAGAAGCATAAATAATAAAGTTTTTTATTGGAAAATTTGCTACGTTCCCACAAGATCGATGTTGTTATTGTCTATGAAATGGTTAAAGAACAATGACTGGAAAGTAGTTCTATCAGGGTATAAATGATTTTACTGTAACAGACATTCTAACAAAAAATCAGGTGGAGGTGCTATGATAGGGATTAAAGATAGTTATGAGACTTGTGATTATTACATGTTCAATGACAACACCAATGCTACAGACTGTGCAACTGTGACAATAAAGACAACCCTGGAACATATAACAGTTGTTGGAGTATACAGACCACCAAAGACAAATGCTGATGACCTAGAGGAATCCATACATTTCTTGCAAGAACCACAAGGGAAGAATAATATTAGCTGAGGACTTAAATTTACCAGAAACAGTTTGGAATAATATTGATTCAACAGCATTAGTAAGGAAATTATTCACAATGCATGTCCAGTTACAACAATTGCTTCAGATTGTAAAAAAATAAACTACCAGGGAACGGAACATATTAGACATTGTTTGTGTTCTTAAAGATATTACTGTTACTTCAAGTCAAATTTTACCACCGGTGATGCACAGGGATCATGGGATTATAAAGGTTAATTTGTTGCTAGTAGTTATGCCAAATTGAAATGAAAAGCAATGCACAGAGGATTAATTACAGATTATATGGAACCAAAACAGTCACTATGTAAAACTAATTGGAGTGACGTCTTCAGGGGGAAACATGTTGATATAATTTGAAAAGTTTTGAAAGAGAAATTGTTTGAGTTTAAAAAAATCAAAAAAACTGTTAGACATCAGGATCTAGGCATACAATGTTGGGGGGATATGTTTCCATAAGATCAACATACCTGATTAAGGTAAATGACAATAAAATGTAAGAAATGAAACAGAGGTCAAACTACTACTTTGAAAACTGAAATAAACAAGCTGGACAAACAAATTAAGCATAGTGTGAGACAAAATGAAGAAAAATTTGAAGAATATGTATATAAAGATATTAAGCATGATAGAAAATGTTTATAGATACATAAGATGTGGAAGGAGTAAAGACATACAAATTGATGAACTGTGTGCAAGTTCTAACATTTTCTTCTCAGACACAACAGTTCTTAGCTATATTTACAAAATCTTATGCAAAACAGTTTAGCTCCACAAAGGGGGAGATACATTGCCCTAGTGATGGCCAGGTAACCTCAGAAACTGGAATCAAATTAGATTATATTAAAAAAGAACTGTGCAAACTGGATCCAAGCAAAGCATATGGAGGAAACAGAATCAGTAATAATGACCTGAGACCACTTCAGCAAGAACTATTATTATCATCTATTATTTTCTAGATCACATAAATATGGGGAGATTCTGCAAGATTGGAAACATGTCTTTAAGGGGAAGAGGAGTAGGACAAACCCAGAGTCATACAGACCCGCAAGTCTACTTTCATATTGTGGAAAAATAATGGAGAATGTATCTATCTATCTATATATCTTTATCTTTATATCTATAGCTATATCTATATAGATCTATATATCTATATTTTATATATATATGTATATATATATATATATATATATATATATAATACACACACACACACACACACACATATATATATATATATATATATATATATATATATATATAGTGTGTGTGTGTTTTGTTTGCTTAAATAAGCAAAATATAATGTCAGAAGCATAATCCCGATGCTTACACAATATCGATCATCAGTTCACCGGCATTTGCATTTGACGTAATTTGACATAGCTTTAGGTGACGTTAGTCACCCAACCTATCCATTGTACCTTACCATTAGATTGTCAACAGCACATATGTTCTACTATTTTGCAGGGGGCAAGCCCCCCTGCACCCTCCCCACACCCCCTGCAAATGATATATACCAACTCCAAAATCACACTACAGTGAGGAAAAGGGTAAATTCCCTGTTCCTCACTGTACTGTGATCTCCACTCACAATACTGAACTGAGACTACTGAATTACACTGCACATTTGCTATTGTGAATTTGTAGTAGTCCAGTTTAGCATTGTGTCTCTTGAAAAGTGCCTTTCCACTACATGCCAATTGACCACCTACACAATGACATTTCAATAGTAAATATTTCATATATATATATATATATATATATATATATATATATATATATATATATATATATATATATATATATATATATATATATATATATATATATATATATATATATATATATATATATATATATAGTACAGTATTTTAGACAAAAATATATGAAGTAATGGATAAGCATCTCTAGGTTAGCAATGAGAAAAGGGAATATAGAGAAGAAAATGCAGAGTTTTGTCTTGGAGTAATAAAGAGGTGGTGTTTGAGTAAGTAAAAGGGGGAATAAACAGAATAATAACAAATGGCTGGAGGGTAGTAAAGACGAAAGAAGTGAGAAAAAATAGGAGGAGAGGTAGTAGCTAAGTAGGATAGGGAGAGAGAGAGGAAGAAAAGAATTATTGACAGACAAGGCAGGTTGGAAAATGGATTGTGATGCTAGGTGGGAAGGAGGCAGGAACAGAGCCAGGAGTTAAGGAGTTTTTCTTTTTATAGTTTTTTGAAATTATGATTGTTTGTTATGGATCTGATGTCTAAGGGGATCCTATTCCAGGCAGAAGCCACTGTGGCCTAAGAATTTTATAGGTTTATAGATATTCAAGAGGAGTTGGTCAGAGCTTGGGAGGGAGACATTTTGGATATAGTAGGAAATGATAGATGAGTTGGATGGACAGGCAGAGGTTTATTAAGTATAAAATTTGTAAGGGCTAGGTGGGAGAGGAGGAGATGGTGAGGTAATTCAAACCAGTTTAATTATTTTACAGATTGGCAGTGGTGTGAGATGTAGGGCTGACTGAGAGCACATCTGGCAGTTTTACTGTACAAAAGCTGCATTTTAATTTTTAGCTGGATTGTATGTTGGTTAGAATGGGAGAGGCATAGAGAAGAGTTGGAAATAGGTATGCATTAGCTAGAGAGAATCTGAAGTCATTAGTTAGGATTTTTTGGATATGGAGATCAAACTTAGGTTGATCCCTGATGATAACACCAAGCAGTTTGGTGTGTGGCACTACTTCTGTCTTGGTATTATTATTAAGGAATGTGATAGTAAAGGTTGATTTATGACGGGATTTAGTTTTTCAAAGGAATAGCATTAGTTTAGTTTTTTTGGGGGGGGTTGTTTAAACTGACATTGGTGGTCATTTGGCCATCTTCCAATAGAGTTAAAGGATTGCTGCATGAAGAATTAGAGAAGTGACAGATTGGTTGAAGAACAGATAAGTGGAGTCATCAGCATATTGTGCAAGTGTGGACTGAGGGTAGGATAAATGGAGATTGTTTATAAAGATGTTAAACAGTGTAGGGTCAAGGATGGAGCTGTGGGGTACTCCCACATTAACTGTGAGGAATTGGGAATAGGAAGAAAGCCACTTAAGTGACTGTTGTTGATTGGAAAGGTATCTGGAAAACTAATTGAGATAAGAGCTGGAGAAACTGAGAGCAGACATATTATAGAAGAGTTTAGTGTGGGAGACTATGTCAAAGGCTTTGGAGAGGTCCAGAAAGAGGGAGGATACCAAGTTATTGTCTTTTGGCTGGCTTTTATGATGGCAGCAGTGAATGAGAGTTAGGCATTGGTTATGCTGTGGTATGGGCAAAATTCATGTTGAGTAGGGGAGAGCAGATTTTCAAATAGCAGATAATCTATAAGTTGTTTGTGCATGCATTTTTGAGTATTTTTGAAAAAGTGGACAGTATAGCTGTAGGCCTGTAGTTTGTCAGTTCTGTAGAGTTTCCACCTTTATGTAATGGTATAACATAGAATTGTTTCCAGATGGAAGGGACTGTAGATTCATGACCTGACCTGTTCATCAATATGGAAACTGGGTAGGCTATGGAGTTAGCAGCAAGTTTTAAAAATTCAGTTGGTAGTCTGTCTACAGAGGGGGAACAGGACTTACATTTACACAGCAAATATTTGAAAAATGAGGTAGGGACAAGCTTAAGAGAAAAAGTAGCATTATTATGGGGAGGTGAGAGAGAAGGAGTTTGATTTGAGTTCTGTTTGTTTTAGGTTAGGGTGACTATGGAGTATATGAAGTAAGAGTTAAACGTTATAGTGGTTGCAAAAGGAGAGTCATTAGGGCAAGGGTTTTGTATGATAGGAGAAGCAGGGTGAAGAATCTTGTTAATGGTCTCCAGAATGTTTTGGGATTTTTTTTTGGTAAATTTGTGGTTTTAAATAGTATTTTTTTTTTTTGCCATTGTTGACCTGTTTTTTTGTTATGTCCCAAAGTTGTTTGTAAGTTTGTAGCTGGCTGGGAGATTGATATTTTAACCAGTTTTTTTACATACAGTATCCCTTTTATGCATTAGGGTTTGGGTGGAATGGGATAGCCAAGGTGCATGGAGAGATTTGACTCTTCTTTTTCTGAGGGGAACAAGGTTTATAGGTTCATAGATTAGTACTAGGCTAGCTGTTCTTATGGACTTATGGACCATTTTAAACCTAGCCAGTTACCCCACGTGAGAATCAAATGCTGCACTTTGGATCTGTAAGGTAAACATTTTAGCCATTATGCCAACCTTCCACCCCAAAATTGTATGACTCAGTCATTATTTGCTGTATTCACAAGAATGTAATTGAAGTGCAACACACTGGATTCGAACCAGGACTATAGGTGATGAAATGTACTACATGCAAGACATTAACAGACTGAGCTACTGACTCAGTGGGATATTGCACCTCTAGGAATATGGAATTGAATTTTAGAACAGCATCACCTAGTGGTAGGCTAAAGACAAAGGACCAATTTATAGTTCAGAATAACCTATTAAATACAATAGTATTAAAGTTGATGAGACTGCTGCATTCTTTATATTTATGTTGTCTAGCCTCACGAAGGGAGTATCTTTGAACATAGATTGGGAGGTGGTCACTGATAGAATTAAGGAGTGTTTTGGGTTGTGATACAAACTAGGATTGGATACTAGTATCCAGTCTAGGATGCTACCTGTGTTTATGAATTTGTTGTAATGGGTATAGGAGGTTATAAGTTGAGTGCAACCATGAAGTGTAATACTTGAGGAAGGGAAGTCAGTGTTTAAGGTGTTCTAGTTGATGTTAACATCACCAGGAATTACAGTTTCATTGAAGACAGAGTTGATGGTCCAGGAGAGAAAATTTTCAAGAATGGGAATGTTATTACCTGGAGGAATATATATACCTGTAATACATAGTTCTTTATGACTGTTTAGTTTGTAGTTGGCAATAATAATTTCGGCATGATGAAAGTCAGAGGGGCTTGTAGACAGTGAGGAGAAGGAAATATGGTTTGAGTATAATATAGCCACACCACCAGCTTTTTTGTGTAATCTGTCAGAGCGGATAATATTATAGCCAGGTGGGAGTATTTCAGAGTCAGTAATATGTGGTTTAAGCCAGGTTTCTGTAAAAATTACTATGTGAGGAGAGTAGAGAGCAACCCAGGAGTGAAATTCACAGATTTTGTTAAGTAGACTGTGTGAGTTGATAGAGGTAATAGTAATGTGCCTAGTAGGTGGTATAGTATTAGGGCAGGTAGGGGGAAAGGGGTTAGTATCATGTGTAGTAGGGATATTCGGGCCAGGGTTGGGAGGAATGTCTCCATATAAGTAGATTTTTTAAAGCAAATGTTTAGAGAAGGCCGTGTGTATTGGATAGAGTGTTGTTTGAATTTTGCTATGTGAAGATGGTGGTGTGTATTAAGGAGTTTGTGTTTAAATATGAATACGTTTGGGAGGTTAAAAAGATATGGTGAAGGTGTGACTGGGTGGTATTTATCTGTTTTGTATAGTGGGTGGATAAGTGTGGTAGGTGAGTTGATAACTGAAACATTAACATGACAGCAGGTTAGTAGGGAGAAAGAAGAGAAGGAAATTGAGATGTATATAATAAGCATATTTCGGGGGCAGACTGCACAAGTAAATTGTAGGATAGAAAAACAGGGAGAGAAATAGAGAGGATAATACAAAGGTAGTGGAATGTGTAAAATGGATGATAAAGGAGGTATAGAGGGGATGGTAAGGTTAGTATGTAAAGTGTGAAGTACACTAGGGGTGGTAGGAGAGTATATAGTGTGTATATTATTGGCTTAATTAGGTTGTAGTAGGAAAAAGGAGGAAGTAGGGTAGAGGGAGGGACTAGATGTCTGGTGAGTATTGGCTGGATGAGGTAGACAGGAGGAGGAGGGGAGTGTTGGGTCAGGGGGTGGAGATTAGATAGTATAAATGTACAGTAAGTGGGGAGTGCATGGGATCTAGGGGTGGGGTAGGGGAGTGGAGTGAGTCTGAATGGAGTGAGGATGAATGGAGTGGGCCGAACCAGTCACAAATGGAGGTATTGCCTGCAAAATTAATCAGTAAGGAAATGTTGTTTTTTGAAGGCTTTTGATATTTAACTACAGGAAAAAAATACAATTGCTGATATATTATTGTACAGATTGAATTTACTACAGATGGGAGTCTAGCAGTACAGAAAACAGGGTTTTTAAGTGGCAAAAATGAGAGTAAGTTAAATAAATAAATAAATAAATAAATAAATAAATACAGTTTGAAAGAGAGTGTGGGTAACTGCGAAACCAAGTCAACTATAGGTAGTAGTAAATTTAGAGAGAGTAACAACTAAATAAATGCAGTGTGATGGATGGTGGTATGAAAGCCAAAGCAGAGCAGAATATGGACTAGGATGAAAGGGCAGGATATGAAAAGGTATCTATAAATTGTAAGTATAAAGAAAGGGAGGAATGGAGAGCAAAAAGGGGAATGTTGTTGTGTGTGAGAGCTATGTGGAGGTATAAACCAAGTATGGCTTAGACAGCAAAACACATGAATATACAGTAGTAAAACTGCAGGCAGTAACAGCACTCCGGAGTCCAAGACCTGGGTGAAGCCTGTTGCCTGTGGCCAGGAATGGTGAGGCAGTAAATGTTGGGTGGTAGAAATGTTCCCTTAACAGTAGTAAAACCATGGGCAATAACAGCACTCAGGGGTCCAAGATTTGGGTGAAGCCTGTTGCTTGTGGCCAGGAATCATGAGGCAGTAAATATCAGGTGGCAGAAATGTATCCTTAACTTCAGCTAGCTCTTGCATACCACCGTGGGCAAAGGGAAGGAGTCCACACAAAATATATCACTAGAGAAACTAAATATATGCTTAAGTGACAAGTTTAATGACCTCTCAAAACACCTCACCAGGATACACGTCAAACTACTTGGTCTGTAATCATGAATAATATAAAAAGGATGGTTTTACTATATTGGAACAACAAAAAACCTTTTAAGTTTTCTGAAACAAATAAACCAAACAAGGGTACAAACAGTCAGGCTGCAGAATTTAGGGACAGGAGTGAGGAGAGGTATAAACAAAACATGAAGATTGACTACATTTTCATTATTTATTTATTTATTTACATTGATTTATTTATTTATTTATTCTTATTTGTTTACCAGAAAAGTCCAAATGGGCCATTCAAGACCCCTTTTCAGCAGAGGCCCAGGAAATCCTCCAGGAATAAACATTAAAAATAACAAATTACTGAAAAAGCAGTACACCAGCTTTGTCAAAAGCACAGGAAAAATAAAGAACGGTTAATCAAAATGCACAATAATATAATTATTAATAAAACTGGATGCCAGATGGTATAAAGAGGCCATGATAAAGAGGTGAGTGTTGACTGAGACAAGCAGTGGATAGAAAGGGATATCAGCAGATAGCAAAGTTAGGTTACACAAGAAGGAGCATTAGTAATTGTGTAGCCTGAAATGACTGATGGGAGTTAGTGTGAGACAAATGGAAGACAGTGGAAGAGTAACAAGAATAGCAGAGAAAATAGAGAAGGAATGAGAGAGTAAAAGTGGGGTAAAAAGGTAAAGGGAGTGATGAAGAGGGGATATATAGAGCTATATGAATAGGGGTTGCGAGAATGGATTATGGAAAATAAAGTTAGCCTGTGGGAGAGGGACAGGTACAGAACCAGGAATGGTGCAGATAATCTTTATTAAAGTTTATAATTAATAGTGGATGCCATTTGTCTAATATGAAGTGAAAGAAAATTCCGGATGTTAGATTTGTAGGATAAGTATAAGGATCTACATGCTTTGTTAACAATGACAAGACTTGTTTCTAAAGAACACAGAGCTCTTTGAAGACAATACTGTTTTAGTAATTTATTCATGAATGGACAGGTTTTGGGAAAGCTCAGTTCGTTATGATGAAGTTTTAGTTGTGAGAGGGTGCGGCTGTTTGGTAATTCAAGCCAGCTTAATTTATTAAGGACAAATCAGTGATGGGTTAGATTTGGCATCTTAATGGATAACTAGAAAGTTTCACAATTTCATTAGTGTTATGTTTCAGGTGTTTGAGGGTCATTAATATTACATGGATTTTTCCAACTATATGACAACGATAGCACAACTAGGTCATTTCAGATGGACTCTGATATTGAATGAAATATTTAATACAAACATGGAATACCTGAAGGAGAGAACTACATAAAAATGACAAATTATCTGTAGGTAGATAATAAGGATTTGTGGTGAGTTTTATGGCAACTGCATGGAGCAGTAGTAATAATGAAGAATCAGACAATAAAAGAATATAAGAGGGTTGCAAGCAGTGGCTGAAATATCACAGATGTATGATGAAGTATAACTGAAAGAATTCATGCCATCATGGCGTCCGGAGAGATAAAGGAGATAAAGAATGCATACAATCATGGTGTGCGGAGACATGAGGGTGATAAAGAATACATACCATTGTGGTGTTCAGAGACATGAAGGAGATAAAGAATACATACCATTGTGGTGTTCAGAGACATGAAGGAGATAAAGAATGCATACCATCATGGTGTGCGGAGACATGAAGGCGATAAAGAATGCATACCATCATGGTGTGCGGAGACATTTTTATTTTATTTTACATTTGTTGACTGGGAAAGTCCATTGGACATAAGTCCTTTTACAGTGGAGGCCTGGGGAGAAAAGCTCCACAACTAAGGTACAAGTACAATAAAAGCAGATACAAATTAAAATTCAGTTAGCATAGACAATAATGTTACATCCAAGCAAAACCACAGCTAGTAACAGGCAGAAAGGCAAGGCTCAGCAGTGGTAAAATCCACAGGTTTTATTAGAAGTTAGCTCTTTTATAGTGTTCACAACCACTTCATCAGACAAAAAAGTAAAGCAAATGAACTTCTTTTATACTAAATTTTAGTATCAATTAACACAACAATGCAGAATCCTAAATGATCCACAAGGCATTTACTTTTAAAGTAACAGCATCCAAACACAGCACATAAAAAAATTGCAAGTAAAAACACAATAACAGCATCCAAAAACAGCACATAAAAAAATTGCAAGTAAAAACACAAAAATGCAGAATAATACATTTATCTACTTTTCTTTGCCTTTCTTACTGGTTTTAGGGATACATGGGCATTCAGACCCATTCCCCTATGTGCTCCTAATCTTAAAATCTACTGTAATTCTGTATTTTCTGTCATGTTTACTAAGTCCCCCCCACGCTCTCAGTCACAACTTGTAAAACTTGGAATAGAAATGTATGAGTGCTGCCATTTGTCAGTGTGTGTTTCACCAAAGCACTATAATCATTCCCTGTTCTGATATAGTTCAAATGATCCCGCACTGTTTCTTTCAGTTTTCGGTTGGCTTTACCTATATAAAATTTGAAACACAAAACACAGTGTGCTGCATAAATAACATTCTATGTATTGCAGTCTGCTGAAACCCTAAGTTTCCATAAATACCCTGTTTCTGAATGCTTGAAATACATAGACTCATCAATATAGTCACAGTATGCACATTCCTGACACTTATGTGTAACCCATTGCCTTTCCCCTAAATTATGATATAATCTAGGATAACATAAACGTTGTATTTTCGTTTTTATACATGAAAACTGGCCATTGGCCTACCAGCTCTTTGACCTTCTCATCAGTGTGTAAGATATGCCAGTTACTTCTGACCACCTCCCTAATCCTGTTCAACCCTGATGTATAGGTAATAACCATGGGCATTTTCACAGAACTGCTTTTAGTGTGCAGAAGAGTAGGAAGACATTTTTGTGAAGAGCATGGGGGGGGGGTTCCAGAGGGATTTGTATTTAGTGTATTGGGCAGGCCCAATGTATTTGGAAATGAGGCTATGTTCATTGTCATTAATGGAATCTAGGTTTATTTTCAATTTCAAAACTTTATTTCCAAATGGAATGAACATGGAAGCTTAGGCTGTTCTACATATCTCTCAGAAGTGATGAATTTGAAGAAATTCATGTTCTTAAAGATTGTATGTAAAATTTAAAATGCATTATGCAATGGTAGCAACGTTGGGTTAGTGAAATAGTCATAAAATATATGAACTGTTTATATTGAGGCATTTATGCATGAACTCACATAATTATATATTTATAATACATCTATAATATGTTTATATATTTTATATACATATAATGAAGTAGAAATGATTCTAAAATGAGTGAGGTTTCATAAAATTGCTTTTTTTAAACAATGCTTTCATGAAGTTTTTCTTGCTGCTAGATATATGATTGTGTATAGTAATGAAGGAAACTTAATTGTGAAATTAGGGGATGGTGCATCAATAATCTAATTAAATGTTGTTTAAAAATGGGTGGTGTTTGTCATGGAAAACTGTATTCCAGGAGAAGGCCGAGGTACCAGAATTAAAAACTTTTCAAACGCACAGCAATTGTGTTCTTATTCTGTATATCTAGAGATTTTGGAGCTTTGAAGGAGTGGAGGTGTTGTATTTTCTAATCCTATTCACCTCTGATGTATAGGTAATAACCATGGGCATTTTCACAGAACTGCTTTTAGTGTACTTAATTATATCATTTTGTTGTGAAAAATAGGGAATGGCCCGCCCTCCTCTTTTCTCATTTGTTTTACTGTATGTCTTGTCAATTTCCACATGTCCATACCCTCTACCCACAAAATCATCCAGTAGATGACATAGTCCCTCATGCAAATCCTTGTCATTACATGATAAATGTGAGGTCCTCATAGCCTGTCCCTTAATAATATTACTAAAAATGTGTTGTGGATGCATACTTTCCCTGTGTAAGTACGTGGGACGATGACATTCTTTCCTGTGAATGCTGATGGTTAAGCCAGTTCCTTGCTTGGCTATAGTTACATCCAAAAAATCAATTTTACTCATGGATTTGCTTAGGCCGAATTTAAGAACGTTACTGCTGCTGTTCAAATATTGTGTATAATGTTCTAAACTCTCTTCATCCCCCTGCCAACCTATAAAAAGATCATCCACAAAACTTTGATATTATTTTATGTGGGTTCAAATTATTTAGAATATATTGGCATTCCTATTCCATCATTACTAAGTTGGCATAGGAGTTCACACAGCTAGTGCCCATAGCAACTCCTGTTTTTGTCAGTAGCACTTGCCTTTGAAGAAAATATGTTATTGTCTAAAACTAATTTCAGAAGTAGACAGAAAAGGTCCACCTGTTTTGATTCGAATTTTCCGTATCTAAGGCACTTTTCACCATCATTATCTCCTCCTGATTGGGAATACGTGTAAATAATAAGATCACATCTAGAGTTGCCAGGACCTCAATGCTTTTACTGTTCTCTCCATTGGTTGCATTATATAGATCCCTTAAAAATGTTCTGTATCCCTTAACACTACCTCAGATTCATCCAAAACCTTTCTAAGTTATTTATCCAGAAACCTAGAGATAGGCTCTGTCAACCACCCCCACCCGCTACAATGGGTCTAAACGGAGGCCTCATGGGATGTTTATGCATTTTTGGTAACCCATGCATTTGAGGTAGAAGTGGATTCTGCACTATAAAATAATCATACAGTTCCTTAGTGACAAGTCCTAAATTCAAACATTCTAATAAGCAGTTGTCAAGCCTGCGTTTCATGTCATGCACTATTGCTGCATTAATACTAAAGTGTTTCAGTCACTAAGCATAGTAAACATACTGTCATAATAATAAGCTGAATCAGGAACAACTACTGGTCCTCCTTTCTGTCAGATGAATAACAATATTTGTGTTGCATTGCATTTCTTACAAGGCTTGTCGTTCACTTTTAGTTAAATTATCTGAACTACTGTGTGTGTTCAATTCCTTATGACTGAAAAGCTCATACAAATCATTTTCACAGGCTAATAAGAAAACTTCAACAACAGGAGGCAATGCTGGTACAAATGTACTAGGCTTTCTAAATAATTTAACTTTGTTGTTTTCACCATCATTACCAAACATTAACTTTAATGCTAAATTACATGCAAAAAGACGAAACTCAACAAGCAGTTCTGTAATATCAGCCCCAGTAGTAGGGACAAAAGTCAAACCTTTAGTCAGCAATGACTCTTCTGCACACTAAAAGCAGTTCTGTGAAAATGCCCATAGTTATTACCTATACATCAGGGGTGAATAGGATTAGGCAAGTGGTCAGAAGTAACTGGCATATTTTACACACTGATGAGAAGGTCAAAGAGCTGGTAGGCCAATGGCCAGTTTTCGGGTATAAAAACAAAAAGAGCCTTAAGCAACATTTATGTTATCCTAGATTATTAAAACACACTATTCACAGTGTATCCCCAACTCAGAAAAACATAAGAAACACTAAGAAGCACTGTAAATGTCACGGCTCACACAAAATGAAGTAGTGGCAACTAGTGGCAATAATTATTTATTGAGACAAAGTAAAATCAAATAAAAACAGACCACTTAGTTAAGCGCTTTCATCTAAAATACATAGACATCATCAGAACATCTAAAAAGTGGTCCTAATCATTTAAATACAACTAATTGACCAATGGGAATGTTCGTGCACTTAAAATTTGTAATTAGCATATTCATTACCTAATGCATATTCATAAAGCTTCCCTCCCCATTCACTGAAAATACACTTACTTTCCATCTTTATATATTGTATATAAAATACATTCTACCTAAAAGTCTTGGAAACTGCATACAAATGTTCATTTCAGAATTTCAGAAGCAATTTGTAAAATGCAAAAATGCACATTAATTAAACTTTATTAGCTTCTTATGTTTTGTAACCTAACACTAGTACACAATACAATAGATATACACTTAATAGAATGTTAATGTAAATACAAACTACCCAATCAACTCTAAAAGTTCATATATATATATATATATATATATATATATATATATATATATATATATATATATATATATATATATATATATACTGACATTATAAGCACTAATATAGTTGTTAAAAGGCAAAAGCACACTTAATTATACTCTGCTAACTTCATGCCGTAATGAACAGCATTATTGATTTCCTACACATAAATATGTAAACTAGATGAAGTTCAAGTGACTCCCTAACCACTACTAATATTCTACCTCACCTATCAAACTTCTAAAAGAGGTTAGTGGGAATGTGATTATATCATAATTTAGGGGAAAGGCAATGGGGTGCACATAAGTGTCTGGAGTGTGCATACTGTGACTATATTGATGAGTCTATTTATTTCAAGCATCCAGAGACAGGCTAGTTATGGAAACTTAGGGTTTCAGCAGACTGCAATACACAGAATGTTATTTATGCAGCACACTGTGTTTTGTGTTTTAAATTTTAAAACCAACCGGAAACTGAAAGAATGAGTGCGGGATCATTTGTACTGCATGAGAAGAGGGAATGATTGTACTGCTTTGGCAAAACACACACTGACAAATGGCAACACACACATACATTTCTATTCCAAGTTTTACAAGTTGTGACTGAGAGTGTGAGGGGGGGACTTAGTAAACATGACAGAAAATGTAGAATTACAGTGATTTTTAAGGTTAGGAGCACTTAGGGGAATGGGTCTGAATGACCATGTACCCCTAAAACCAGTACTAAAGGCAAAGAAAAGTAGATAAATGTATTATATACTGATACTAAAATTTAGTATAAAAGAAGTTCATTTGCTTTACTTTTTTGTCTGATGAAGTGGTGGTGAACACTATGAAAGTGCTAGCTTCTAATAAAACCTGTGGATTTTACAACTGCTGAGCCTTGCCTTCCTGCCTGTTACTAGCTGTGGTCTTGCTTGGAATTCTGTTTGGATCTGCTGCTGGAACACACTTATTGCTTTTGGGTTTTCTTACTGCTTTACAATTACAGTTTGAGCTTAGTATGATTTGGCAAGGAAAATAACACCACAAAGTTAGGGAAGGTGTGAGAGTGAGAAAAAGTTGGTTTGTGGGGTATATGGAAAGAAGCAGGTAGGTTATAGTGAGTACAGATTAGAGGTTAGAGGTGTCTTTCAAGTATTGTTTATTGAATGTTGCAGAATATTTAATGTTGCAAGAAGAGCTGAGGCCAAGTATGAGAAGGGTGGGGTTAGTAGTTAGATAGGTTGATAGCTGCAGTGGTTTAGTTAGCTTTATAACTGTGGGGTCGGTTAACCAGGGCTGGTACAAGAGCATAGCCAAGTATCAGCCAGGTGAGTGTTCAACATATATTTAAATTGTGTTAAGGAAGATTGGGATACTCTTGTATGAGGAACTGAGTTCCATTTTTTGGATATGAAGTTGGAGAAGAGGGGATCACTGGCTGCGTTATTGCCTTTTGTTACTTGTAGGAGTTGCCTGTTACTAGAGTGGAGTGGTCTGTTATTAGTGTATGGGAGAATTAGGTTTTGCAGGGCAAGGTTTCTTCAGGTTGATGAAGGAGTTTATGGGCAAAGATCAGTTGATTTTATAGGAGCAGATGTGGTAGCTCTAGCCAGTTAAGTTGTTTACGGGCTGAACAATGGTGTGATCTGAAGGGAGAGTCAGTGGCAAACTTGGCTATTTTATAATAACAGGTATTGGGTTTGTTAATTTCAGTTTTATTCAAATTTGTGAGTATGGGGGAGGCATAGAGTAGGTTAGATATTAGATGAATGTGTGCAATAGTGGATTTTGTGTCTTTAGTAAGGAATTGTTTATTTCTGTAGAGAAGACCAAGTTTTTATGGACTTTTTTTATGGTCTGGGGGATATGAATGTCAAATTTCATATTACAGTGGATCTCAACTTCCAGGAGTTTGGCGTGAGACACAAGATAAATTATTGTATTTTTTGGGCATAATATTGAGGGGGAGGGGGCTAGCTGAGCCGAATTTTGTTGGGTTGAATAGAAGAAGTTTGGTTTTGTTTGGGTTTAGAATTAGACTGGAGTTAGTAAGCCAAGCTTCGACTAATAGAAATGATTCTTGTGTGATTAACTGCAGCTCATGAAGGGAGGAGGCAGAGAAAATTAAGGTAGAGTCACCTGCATATTGGATAACTGAGGCATGTGGAGAGGAAGTATGTCATTTGTTGGTGAAAAGTGAAAAAAATTAGTGGTCCTAGAATGGAGCCTTGGGGGACTCCTATTGTAACTGGAAGGAGAAGGGAGAGATCTTTCTGCCACTGGACTGCCTGTTGGCGACCTGATAAATAGCTTTGGAACCAGGAGATGGAGTGCTGACTGATGTTAAATTCAGAGAGATGTTGAATAGGTTTGCTATGTGACACCATGTCAAAGGCCTTAGGAAGGTCAAGAAAGGTGACAGATACAAATTTGCTATTATTTCTGTGAAAATTAACAGTATTGGTGAAGGCCATTAATGCGGAGGAAGTGTTGTAGGTGGGCCGAAAGCCATACTGGGTGTTTGTTAAAAGTTGTGTGTGTGTGTGTGTGTGTGTGTGTGTGTGTGTGTGTGTGTGTGTGTGTGTGTGTGTGTGTGTGTGTGTAGGTGATCCATAACTTGTTTATGTCTGCATCTTTCAAGGATTTTGGATATGGGTGGTAGAATGGCTATTGGGCGATAATTGGTCAGTTCTGTAGAGTTGCTTCCTTTGTGTAGGGGTATTATGTGGAAAACTTTCCAGATCTGTGGAACTTTATGTTCAGACAAGGATCTATTGATAAGGATGGACACAGGGAATGCTAATGCTTCGGCATAAATTTGTAGAAATTCTGCTGGAAGTTGGTCTGTGGCTAGGGCTGTGGGTTTTAGTTTTTTTAGTAATCTTTTTATGTGGGTAGTGGGGACTGGCTTGAATCTAAAGGGGGGTTGTTATTGAGTGTATTAGGTGGTTCAGTGGGAGGGCTGTTGTTAATTGTAGTGGGCGGTATAGTGGAGAGTTTTGGAGGTTGGAAAGGGTTGTTATGGTTTCTGTAAAAAACTTGTTGAACTGGGTAGCTATGTTTTTGGTGATGTTGGTTGATGGGGTTGGTGTGGTGGATTTTCCTGGGTGGAAGATATTATTGATGGCTGTCCAAAAATTTTGTGGATTGTTATGATGCTTAACTTGCAAATCTTGGTAGTAATTAATCCTGTCTTGTTTAACTGATTTTTTTGCTTTGTTCCGGAGCTCTAAGTAGGATTGTTAGATGCTTGGGACCTGGTAGAGTGCCATAGTTTCCAGACTTTGTCTCTATTAATCAGTAGTGACCTAGTTTCTTTAGTTAGCCAAGGGGCTGACTTTGATTTGATTCTGATGGTTCTAGGGGGCGCATTTAAGAAAGTAGTTTTGAAGAATTGAACAGCTACATCCAGGGGAAGTGTCTTTAGGGGAGCCCAATTATAGGTTTGTAATGTAGCTAGGAAGGTGGTAGTGTTAAAATGTTTTTTGTTTCTTATTAGCTGATAAGTAGATTGTTTGTTATGATAAGACCGCTGCCTTAGCAGGAAGGTTGGTTGATGGTCGCTGAGGCTGTCTGGGAGACAACCAGCTTTAAAGGCATTGCTAGGTTTATTTATCAGTATCCAATTAAGGACTGATTCTTTTTTGGTTGCCTTGTCTATTCTAGTAGGTGTAGTGAAGCACTCCAGGAGGACCACCAAGAAGTATTCAAAACAAAAATGTATTAAACTGAAGAATTCGTAAACCACAATAAAATTAATGCTTAACGTCAGAAACTTCATCAGATATCAGCATACCTTACAAGCAGATCCTATTTAAATATTTGAGCTACCCCAATAAATCAATTATTCAATTACTCCCATTAACACAGAAACGTTTTTTTTAAAGAAATGTTACAAAAACAGTTTTTTGTATAATAAAACTTCTCAATAAATGTATGACAAAATGTACATATAATCATCACCTAAATATAAAAGCACATATGTTAAAACCATGTTATTAATAAAAAAACGTACTATTAATAGAAACCCACTATAAAATACATTATAAAACCATGTTTGAAAATATATAACTTCTACCATTGATATTAATACAATACTACCATCTACTGGCCAAATGTAGTAAATTCTAGAGTTTAGTTGCTCTTAACTTAAGAACTGGTGCTAGGGAGACCATATCATTTAAACTCAGGAATGTGTTGGCTTCAAAAACAATCTGCCAATACAGTTCTCTATATTCTAATCTGGTCTCCCACAGATCACCTCAAATGTCCATACCGACCGTTTCTACTACAAAAAAAAAATAAAATTCAGCTTCTACACATGTCAATGTGTGCTTATATAATGCATTTGTTTCATTTTCTCCTTATATTGTACATGTGCTTGTAGATTCTCAATTTGAACTTCCTTTCTATTTTGCCCAAGTAGAAACCATCACATTTATTACACACAGCAATATAAACAACTCCACTAATATTACAATTAGCGTAACCTTGACTTTTATTATGTCTGTCTCTACTGTTCAAATATAGAGTATCACCCTCCTTAATATACGAACACTGTGCACAACTAGCACACTTGTAGTTGCACTTTTTGCCTTGTTTTACATTGTTATTATTAAACCTTCTATTTTCTAATATATTTTTAATGTTGGAGCCTTTCTAGTATATCCATTTTAAGGGTCTTTCAAAAATTCCATTTAAATCTGAAATGTTTTTGAACTTTGCCCATTCCTTTTCAATAACATTTCTAACTACACCAGCATCTCCATCATAAATAATAACTAAAGCCCCCTCATAATCTTTGTCACCTGTTACATTAGTGGGTTTATTCTCAACTATTCCCATACCTTTCCCAAGTATAGGGGAAAATTTATTATTTTTCACTTCCAAAACCTCTTCGTATAATCCCGTCAATAAATTTTCAGGATATCCTCTTGCTTTAAACATATCAAATAGCAGCTGCCATTTAACTATAAAACCTTCGTCTTCTGAAATCATTCTCCTCAACCATACAAGTTGACCCTTTACCAAGCCTCTCTTTTGATAAAATGGATGAGCACTTGTATAAAATAAGTAAGAATTTGAAAAGGTCTCATTTCTATGTAACCTAGACCTAAATCTACCTTTATATTTTGAAATATTAATATCTACATAGTTAATTTCATTATATTTTATCTCATAGGCAAATTAAAAAAAAAATGGTGGTATTGGGCATATAGTTATAAAACTCTAAGAACTTCTGTTCGGTATCCACCCAAAATAAGCAAATGTCGTCTAAAAAATGCCTATAGAAATTCCAACAATTCTTATATTCAGAATTAAATATGTATTTGTTTTCCCAATACGACAAAATAATATTTACATAAGTAGCAGCACAATGCACCCCTCAATTGTTGAAAAATTCCCCTTGGAAGAAAATGACATTGTTTTTTAATACTATATCCATTAAAACTAAGCATGTATGAAACTCATTGAATGATAAACCTTGATAACCATTTAAAATCTCCTCAAACCACTCCAAGCCTTGCTTGTGAGGTATAGAGGTAAATAAATCAGTGAAATCTATAGTGATGAAAATCAATTTCTATCTATTGTCCACTCTCTTCAGTAAAATCCAAGAATCATTTAAACTGTTCATTACTGTCATTGAACATGTTTTAAGCTCTACATCTATATATTTGGCTAACAGGCACATAACTGAACCTTCAGCAGACACAATTGGTCTAAGTGGGGGATTATTAATATCTTTGAGTAGTACATGTACAAAAATTGTAAGTCTCTATGTCAATGAGTCCCTCTAACAAAAGATCATTTAAACACAAAAAAATCTTTTTGTATGCCACATTAATTTCATTTAGAGATACACTAGTGTATTTCATACCATTGTTTAATATATCCATCATTTTCCCTTCATAAATGATATGATCTATAAATACTACACCACCCCCTTATCCTGTTTCATCACTCTTACAGATGTATTGTTTCCTAATTCTTGTAGTAAATTCATCTCTTCCTTTGTTAAATTAGATTTAACCTTATTTTTTTTTAACACCTGTCGCAACTCTTTTTCAACCATTGTTTCAAAATTTCTCCTCCTCGAGTGCTTCACTGCATTGTTTATTAGTTTTGGAACTTCAGCACACCATCCACTATATATTTTTTATTATAGTAGGTGATTGGATGATTTGGGAAAATCCATATAAGTTAATAAAACTTGAGGGGTTTTGGGAGGAGCATGTTGCCCAATCAATATTAAAATCACCCATAATTATAATTTCTTGTAGTAGTGCATAGGAGAACCTGTGTAGTATATTTTCTATTGTAGTAATATTATTGCCTGGTGGATGTAACAGCCAACAATGTTAATCACGTTTTTTGGGGTTGATTTCAACTTTTGAGGATATTATTTCTGCGCTATACAAGTTGGGAATTGTGAGATCTAATGGTTTTAGTTTTAGGTTGTTTTTAGATAGAATTGCTACCCCACCTCCCTTTTTGGATATTCTGTCATTGCGAATAATGTTGTATCCAGGGGGAAGAATCTCATGGTTGTTGATGATGGGTTTTAGCCAGGTTTCAGTTAACGCTACTATGTGTGGTGAGTACAGTGAGAAATTGGCATGTAGATCATGGACCTTATTCACTATGCTCCTGACATTCATATTTAGAATTAGCAGATCAGTGTTACCGTGATGGGTTAGTAAGTTAGGAATGGGGTTAGGGTTATGATTGTTTTCTGCATTGGGTCCTGGGTTGGGGTGGATATCCCCTGACAATTATAAGTTAGGTTTGAGGTGTGTGAGAAGTTTTTGTAATTTAAGTATGAGATTGCTTTGCCTAATGGTAGTGTGAGTGTTTGTATTCAGTGGGAGGTGTTTGATAGAGAGATATATTATTATAAATAGTGTTATAGAGATTAGGTGCAATAGAGGTGTGGTAAGGTATTGGTTTGTGAAGATGTTCTGTTGTGTGTAGTGGGGAGTGTGTCAGATAGTTAGGCTTGTATGACAGGTAGTAAGGTAAGAACATAGTACTAGTAATGCAATGGTGAGAGAGTGGAGTGCTAGTGTAAGAACATAGTACTAGTAATGTAATGGTAAGAGAGTGGAGTGCTAGTGTAGGAACATAGTACTAGTAATGTAATGGTGAGAGAGTGGAATGCTAGTGTAGGAACATAGTACTAGTAATGTAAAGGTGAGAGAGTGGAGTGCTAGTGTAGGAACATAGTACTAGTAATGTAATGGTGAGAGAGTGGAGTGCTAGTGTAGGAACATAGTACTAGTAATGTAATGGTGAGAGAGTGGAGTGCTAGTGTAGGAACATAGTACTAGTAATGTAATGGTGAGAGAGTGGAGTGCTAGTGTAGGAACATAGTACTAGTAATGTAATGGTGAGATAGTGGAGTGCTAGTGTAGGAACATAGTACTAGTAATGTAATGGTAAGAGAGTGGAGTGCTAGTGTAGGAACATAGTACTAGTAATGTAATGGTAAGAGAGTGGAGTGCTAGTGTAGGAACATAGTACTAGTAATGTAATGGTAAGAGAGTGGAGTGCTAGTGTAGGAACATAGTACTAGTAATGTAATGGTGAGAGAGTGGAGTGCTAGTGTAGGAACATAGTACTAGTAATGTAATGGTGAGATAGTGGAGTGCTAGTGTAGGAACATAGTACTAGTAATGTAATGGTAAGAGAGTGGAGTGCTAGTGTAGGAACATAGTACTAGTAATGTAATGGTGAGAGTGGAGTGCTAGTGTAGGAACATAGTACTAGTAATGTAATGGTGAGAGAGTGGAGTGCTAGTGTAGGAACATAGTACTAGTAATGCAATGGTGAGAGAGTAGAGTGCTAGTGTAGGAACATAGTACTAGTAATGTAATGGTAAGAGAGTGGAGTGCTAGTGTAGGAACATAGTACTAGTAATGTAATGGTAAGAGAGTGGAGTGCTAGTGTAGGAACATAGTACTAGTAATGCAATGGTGAGAGAGTGGAGTGCTAGTGTAGGAACATAGTACTAGTAATGCAATGGTGAGAGTGGAGTGCTAGTGTAGGAACATAGTACTAGTAATGTAATGGTGAGAGAGTGGATTGCTAGTGTAAGAACATAGTACTAGTAATGTAATGGTAAGAGAGTGGAGTGCTAGTGTAGGAACATAGTACTAGTAATGTAATGGTGAGAGAGTGGAGTGCTAGTGTAGGAACATAGTACTAGTAATGTAATGGTGAGAGAGTGGAGTGCTAGTGTAGGAACATAGTACTAGTAATGTAATGGTAAGAGAGTGGAGTGCTAGTGTAGGAACATAGTAATAGTAATGTAATGGTGAGAGAGTGGAGTGCTAGTGTAGGAACATAGTACTAGTAATGTAATGGTAAGAGAGTGGAGTGCTAGTGTAGGAGCATAGTACTAGTAATGTAATGGTAAGAGAGTGGAGTGCTAGTGTAGGAACATAGTACTAGTAATGTAATGGTAAGAGAGTGGAGTGCTAGTGTAGGAACATAGTACTAGTAATGTAATGGTGAGAGAGTGGAGTGCTAGTGTAGGAGCATAGTACTAGTAATGTAATGGTGAGAGAGTGGAGTGCTAGTGTAGGAACATAGTACTAGTAATGCAATGGTGAGAGAGTGGAGTGCTAGTGTAGGAACATAGTACTAGTAATGTAATGGTGAGAGAGTGGAGTGCTAGTGTAGGAGCATAGTACTAGTAATGTAATGGTGAGAGAGTGGAGTGCTAGTGTAGGAACATAGTACTAGTAATGTAATGGTGAGAGAGTGGAGTGCTAGTGTAGGAACATAGTACTAGTAATGTAATGGTGAGAGAGTGGAGTGCTAGTGTAGGAACATAGTACTAGTAATGTAATGGTGAGAGAGTGGAGTGCTAGTGTAGGAACATAGTACGAGTAATGTAATGGTGAGATAATGGAGTGCTAGTGTTTTAAGGGGTTTAGTTCTAAGGGGAAGCATCTTCAGTTATCAAGTATGCTTTTTGTATAGTCTGGGTAATAATCAGTGTTGTAGGAGTGGAGTGATGGTGGCTAAGGTTGTAAAAAATGTGAAAAGTGTGTGTGGTTTAGGAGTTAGGGTGGGTGTGAGTGATAGTAAAATTGAGTAGGTGCTTGAGGAGGGGAATCAGACAGTGTAAAATTGTATAAGGTACAGATATTGTGTGTAGAGTGGAAATTACATTTGATGACGTCAGTAAGTAGGGTTCCTGCGGTTGGATTATATGGTGGGTGAGATGGCAGATGTTTACTGGATGTTTGTGAATTGGGTGTGGTTATGTAGGTATAAGCCTGAGTGAAGTGGAGGTGGATGGGAATGGGGGTAAGGTACGGGAGTAGAGTGAGCCCAAGCATAAGCAAAGGTGAATGGAGCTGGTTGCACCATGTTCGGGGTAGCATCTGGACCTCAAGAAAACAACCAGTAAGCCTTGTTTAGGGTATACTTTTGTCTGGTTCAAGCTAGATTAGTGAGTTTAGAATACCACGCTTAAGCAGTGGTTCCAATTTATAGCCAGAATGTAGAGTTTGGGCCTCACATTTACAGGAGGATGTCTACAATCCTGAAGTATAAAGCATACAGCTGAGACAACTTGGCTGTGGTCCATTTGTTTCTCAGTTCTCAGACATGAAGGAAATAAAGAATGTATAGCATCATGGTGTTCAA
Source organism: Protopterus annectens (assembly GCF_019279795.1). Lineage (NCBI taxonomy): Eukaryota > Metazoa > Chordata > Ceratodontiformes > Protopteridae > Protopterus > Protopterus annectens. The sequence continues at coordinate 1,319,138,231 of NC_056747.1, read as the reverse complement.
CGACATGAAGGACGTGTAACCAGACGTTTTTAGGGAAGGATAAAAAGCTGCAGTCTTGCTACACATGGCAGAGATATGCTAGCAGGGGAAGAAGGTGGAGATCTTTCCCATTTTCGTAGAATAGTTGAGACTTTAACAGATATATGGTGGATTTCAAAGGTGAAGAGAAAAATGATGCTGGATAGGAAGGACAGTTTGACGCTTGCAGAATTTTAATGTAGGTGGTTTGGAACTGCTTTAGGACATGAATGAAGTGGGAATACAGGAGTTTCATTGGGGACAGGGCAGAAGGGGTCTTCTGACTGCTCATCATGATTTTTCCATTATTGGTGATGTATACTGGTGTCTTTTCCATTAGTAGTGATGTATGCTGATGTGATGTGATTGAATTTTCTGTTAGTAGTTATGTACACTGGTGTGGTGGTGACTTCTCTATGTGTACTGATGTGATTTTAGTGACTTTTCTGTTAGCAGTGATGTACATTGATGAGATGTTGGTGCGTTTTTCATTAGTAGGGATGCACACTGTTGTGGTGATGATGTATCCCTTAGTAACAATGTACAATGATATGATGCTGTTGACTTTTCATTAGTAATGATATACTGACGGGGTGCTGGTGATCTTTCTGTTTGTAGTGATCTAGGCTGTTATATGCTGGTGCAACTTACATTAGTAGTGATGAATGCTGATATGATGGCTGTACTTTTCCCTTTGTAGTAATGTACAGTGATGTGGTGGTAGTAGCCTTTCTGTTAGCTGTGATGTTCTCTGATGTGGTGGTGACTTTTCTATCAGTGATGATGTACACAGATGTGCTTGTAGTGATATTTCTGTTAGCAGTATTGTACAGTAATGTGGAAGACAATGTCCATTAGTTGTGATCTACCCTTATATTGATGTGGTGACGTTTTCATTAGTAGTGATGCCCACTGATATTGTGCTGGTGAACTTTGTTAGTAATGATGTATGTTGATATGGTGCTTGTGCCTTTTAACTAAGTAGCAATGTAAACTTATGTAGCATTGGTGACTTCTCTGTTAGTAGTGATGTATGCCAATGTGATGATGGCAATATCTCTGTTACAAGTGAGATGTGTTGATGCAGTGGTGATGACTGATTCACTATTAGTGATGTACACCAATGTGGTGGCAATATATTTTCCACTAGTTAATGATAATATGCTAATGTGGTGGTGGTGGTAACTTTCTGATTACTAATTATGTACATTGCTGTCATGATGGTGGTGACTTTTCTATTAGTAGTGATGCACATGGATGTAGTAGCAGTGTTTTTCATTAGTAGTGATGTACAGTCATGTGGCAGTGGTGATGTTTCCATTAATACTGATTTAACCCGATGACCAGATTGTTTTAGCTGTGTACATGGAGCACAGGAGTCACTGAGTTAGGATTGAAGCAGAAGGCCTGCAAAGCAGTGATTCCGATATCAGTGTGGATAAGTACATGACCCTTAGCAGAAGGACAGAGGGAATTAATTTTATTAAGGAGAGGTTTAAGTATTTGGATACAGACCTTGTAGGAAAAACAGGGAAGAATGTGGGCAAAGGCAAACATGTGCTGACAAAATACAGGAGTCCTATAGGGCTATAGAAGTAGAAGTTAGTGTCCATTCAGAAGAAGATGTTTCTTATTTAGTGGTATCAGTTTTGTTACAAGGGTATAGGACATTGATTTATTTGAATTTGCATATGGTGGTGGATAAAAGTAGTGGATATTTTCTGAGGCCATTTGGTGTACAACACAGAATCCAATAAAAATATTCTGTGGTGCTTTTTGTTTTCAAGACCTTGGTCTGGAACTTTTGGGTTTATTTTGGACAGTATAGGCACTTGTCTAATAGGTAAAGGATGGAAAAGAGATTGGGGTTTGTTGGTGCAGGCCCTAACATAAGTTAGGTTTCTAAGCAGAGAACCAGAAACTAAATTTCAGAAGGTTTTGAAGGAGTAATTAATTTGGTACAAGGAGGCAATGGGGTCCTTTTACAGGGAGACTGCTCTCTGTGACTGCATGGGAAAGAAAGGGCCCAAAAAAATCACTATGAAATGGAAAGTAAAGTCCAGAGTTAAGGAAGAAAGAGTTACATACGATAACATACAAAGGATATTAACACTTATTGATATATTGAATAGAGAGAATCAAGAAGCCCTAATAATTGCACTAGATATAGAAAAAGCCTTTGATCCCTTAAAATGGGACTATTTATTATTTAAAGTCTTAGAACTTTATGATTTTCCTCTCTCGTTTATTATTCTATTAAAAATATTTACAAAAATAATCTAGCACATGTAAAATTAGGACCTTTTACTTCCGAATCTAAAGTTCTAACTAAAGGTACTAAACAAGGTTGCCCTATGTATCCCATCTTATTTGCACTAGCAATAGAAATATTTGCCTCTTTAATATGTGACAGCTCCAAAATAAAAGATATTAATGTATACGGTCAATACAATTCTAAAATAGTGTTATTTGCTGATGATGTGCTCCTTACTTTACATAAATCAAACATTTTTTTAAAAGAACTAGATAAACAGGTTGAAAAATGTTATATAATTTGAGGTTGCCACTTTAATAAAACAAAATCTAAATGGGGAATTCCTAGTAGATGGGGGTCATGTAATTGGCAAACAAGTACCCTCTTTAAACTGTTTAGGTATTACTTTATGTAAAAATATAGAAGAAACCTCAACTACAAATTACAATAACATCATAAAAATAATGAATAATAATGTGGATAAATGGAATAAAATGTATATAACCTTTGAAGATAGATTGCAATTAATAAAAATATTACTTCCAAAAATTTTATATATAGCTCAAACTATTCCCATAATACCTAGCAAATAGCTCTTGAAAATTTTGAATGCATTATTACTAAAATTTCTACGGCATTCTAATAGAAACAAGAATAGCTTACGCTCACCATATTAGACCATGGGAACAAGGAGGGATCAACTTCCCAGATATAGAAACATATATAAAAGCTTCAGTTTTCAAAATTATCATAAATTGGTTAGATTCAAACTACTCTTCAAACTGGAAATCACTACATTCTCCTCCTTTAACCATCACCTCATGTTAAATCCTAATAAAACCAAACTGCTGCTCTTCTTCCTCACTCGCAGGTCTTCCCCTACAACCTTTACATTAACATCCAACAACGGCACCATTATTTCACCAGAATCTGCAACCAAACTCTTAGGAGTTATAGTAGATAATAGGTTGTAAGTACTTGTGTGAGTTACATTTGTGCAAAAATGCTGATTCGCACTAAGTAAACACAAATGCCACAATGTTGAACCTAGCAATAGCAAATGCAATACAGCATTCATTGTTGTAAGGCTCAACATTGTGGTGCAGATTGCACTATAGTGGGGATCAGGAAATGTACCCTTTCCCTTACTGTAGTGCAATCTCAGAGTTTGTTTATATAAGTAGGGGGGTTGGGGGGCACAGCCCCCTACATGGGGGGTGCAGGGGGGCTTGCCCCCAACCCCCCACAAAAACGTCCTTTACTGTGCAATGAATGGCATTGCTGTTACCGGAAGTGTGGTGACTGTTCGAAAATGTTGAATTCAACATTTGCAATCACTACACTTCTAGGTTTATTTCCATTCTGTATTTTAAATTTTGCGATTTCAGTTCAATATTACCACGATTCGTCATTGTTCATTATGGTGATATGATAGTAAACCTAGATAATAACCTTAAGTTTGATCTGCATATCAATAAAACTATTAAAACAGTTAATAAAAAAACTTGGCTGACTATACAAGATCAAGCCCTTTCTAGCGCCATTAGCCAGAGCTGTAATTGCTCGTACACATCTACCCTCCACCTTCCTCTATGCTTCCCCTCTATTTACAAACCTCAGCAAAACTGACCTTAATAAACTTTCTAGCTGCTACAATCACATTGCTAGGTTTGCTATCGATGCAGCCTATAGAACTCATCGCTAACTTAACCTAAATCTACTAGGATGGCTTGAACTAACCTACTTCAGGTTAACCAACTAATAGTTGCACACAAGATCCTCTACCAACTAGATAATACACCCACACTTAAAAAACTCATCACCCCCTACAGTAACCGTAGTGCACTTTGCTCATCTGAAAGATTACTAGTTCAAACATTCAAATCCAACAACACAGCCAGAGAATCTCTGCTAACTCTGTTGGCAAAACTTGAAATTCTCTTCCTGCTAATCTTACATCTAAACTCTCTTTACCTCAATTCAAGAAAAGTCTGATTCAGTACTTAAAAAAAATTATGGCTATGTCCTTGTCCTAATCCCAACTAATTCTAACCATCACATGTGCTCACGGAAGACTTCTGCCTACACTTTACTGTTTCTTAACATATACATCCAATGATGTCCTTGGATCTACTACCATGTTAGCCTACTAGACAGTTAATACCCTATCATGCCTGAAAAACTGTCTAGAATTTTTCATCTGTGTAAAAATGTAATAATTTGTGTACATCTGTTTGTTGAGTTTGTTTACATCTGTGTAAAATGCTTTTATTTGTATGTATTTGTATTTAAACTGTAAAAATGTAACAGTTTGTTGAATGTGTTTTCTGGAGCTTTTCTCCCCGGGTCTCCACTGAAAATGGACATGTATCCAGTCAGACTATCCTGGTAAACAAATGTAAAATAAATAAATAAGTACATTTTACTATGTTTCTAAATGAAACTCACATACTAAAAAACTTTATGTTATCTGATCAATCCAACCAGTTATGGCATATCTTGTGTATCAGCTTAAAATATAACTTGATAAAACCTACTAAACTAAATTTTATAAATTCTATTTTCAATTATTTAGAAACTTTATTAATGTTAATATAGATATTAAAATTTGGTTAGATCTATTAATACCTTTCAGCATTACAAAAAATGTCTAAGAAGATACATACGAATATCTTTAATACATGGGAAACAAAGAATTGAATATGTTGGAAACACTTGTATTAACAATCAAAAAGTGACAGATATCCAGTACATAATGAATAAACATGACCTGCTTTCATCCGATTGATTAGTGCTTCAAAGTGTATTAACATACTCACAAGACCTATGCAGGATGATTAATAATTATTCCTTTAAGAAAGAACCTAAATTTATGAAATATCTAAATGAAATTATTTACAATAATCATAATATGGAAACACAACCTCTAGATTATATACAATTCTAATAGCTATAAAGTTAGTCCTCAACAGAAAGTTTGGAATTACATTACTAAAGGACATTCATTAAATATATCATTGGAAAGCAAAACTAACATGTCGCTTTCAATTAAATTAACATCTAACATGCAATTTTGGAGAATCTACACATGGAAATTTATGTATAGAGCATTTTATACACCTGATAAACTAACCAATTTCAGTTTTTCCAATAATGCTACTTGCTAGAGATGTTTACAGAATTATAAAGCAGATTGAATACATATTTTTCATGACTGTATTTTAGTTGAAAAATACTGGAAAGATATCAAAATTGTTTTACAAGCCATATTTACAAAATCATTTGTTCTAACTAAAGTTTTAATTTGCTGAATATAAATGAAAACTTAGAAATGAAAAAAGAAAATATGTATTTATTATGGACAATCCTAGCTGTTGCTAGGAATTGCATCTCCAGAAAATGGACATCCAACTCTGCTCCTACCTTTGAAGAATTTTAAGATTATTAAATGAAAGAGTGATATTGGAAATCAAAATCAAAGAAATGAGGATTTACCCAAAACTATGGAGCAACAATCCTTGGAGAAAGATTTTATACCTTATTGAGACTTTAAAAATGAACTCTTGACTCTTCCTAAAAATGTTATGACTAATGTTTAAATATGTTGAATCAGAAAGGTTCCTGTATAAATATAATTTCAGGCCAAATATAAATAATGTATATATATATATATATATATATATATATATATATTTTTTTTTTTTTTTTCTTTTTCTCTTGCTGTTTAAATTTATTTGAAATCTATATCAAGATATTTGTTACATTTGAAAAAAGAAATAATAAAAACTTTTGTGCAAAAAAAATGGGAAAAAAGAGTTGTTATATTGAGGGGTGGGAAAAGAGGGAGGAAGATTTGATGATGAAGAAATTGGGGTTTGCTGGTGCAGGCCCTCACATAAGTTAGGTTTCTAAGCAGAGAACTAGAAACTAAATTTTAAAAGGTTTTGAAGGAGTAATTAATTTGGTACAAGGAGGTAATTTGGTCCTTTTACAGGGAGACTGCTCTCTGTGACTGTGTGGGGAGGATAGGGCCCAAAAATCAATATGAAAGGGAAAGTGAAGGCTATAGTTAAAGAAGAAAGGGTTGTTATACTGAGGGGTGGGAAAAGAGGGAGGAAAATTGATACATTTGTTTTCTGAAGATAGCATTATTTTTAAGATTTTTTTTTATTTTAAACAAGACAAATGTGAGAGTTTAAAGTACTGTTTCAGTAGATAATAGTGTATTTGGTTGTTACATGGATAGGTGATTCATGGGGAGACCTGACAACAATTGTGCAGACTAGTGTGGGTTCGGAAACAGAAAAGCAGAGTATTAGAATCTGGTCCTTTAAAGCTTAATATACACATACACACACACACACACACACACACACACACACACACACACACACACACACACACACATGGTTTACTATCATAATTTCAAACATGTTTGTTGTGTGTACTTATGTACTTGAAAAACATTGCCGAAAGTTATGATAGCGACCGAGAAAAAGAACAAACAAAAAAAAAATGTCAACAGTTCGATTTTGAATTGTCGGCATGTTTCAAACATACCACCACATCTGGTGGCATACAACACATGTTTTGCAGGGGGGCAAGCACACACGCACACACACACACACACACACACACACACACACACACACACACACACACATATATATATATATATATATATATATATATATATATATATAGGGGTTACCATCAGTATATTGACCAGCCACAACATCGAAATCCACTGCATCGACACCTGTTGAGCTGACAATCACCACATGGTAAGGAACTGTTTGGCCATCACCGTGAACTTTGCCCCATACCCCCATGGTAGTGCATTCTTGGAGTTCGAATATTATGAAAGTGAGGGGTGGGGGGCAAAACCCCCCACATCTGTGTGTTTGTTTCATTGGTAGATTCGGAGTTATGGATGGCCAAATGGTTCCTTACTGGGTGGTGATTGTCGGCTTTCTGGGTGTCGATGTTCTGAGGTGTCGATGCAGTAGATTTCGATGTTATGGCTGGTCGATGTACTGATGGTAATCCATACATATATATATATATATATATATATGTATAGGTTCATAGGTAGGTACTAGGCTATCTGCCGAGGGCATTTATAAGCCTAGCCAGTGTGTGTTGGCTTTCACCACCCCATTGATTAATTAATTGATCCTCTGTCAAGCAGAGCCAATGAAGTGATCCCAGGGGTGTATTTTCTGTTACCCATCCACTCGTCAAGGTTTATCTTGAAGAGTGTTAGTGAGGGACTCTGCCTAATGTAGTTTGGAATTTTGTTCCAAAGCATGGGGAGTCTCTGTGACAGGAATCTATTCCTCCAGCATGTTCTATTTATTGTTGTGGTGAGGTTTAGCTCACTAGAGCGTGTGGCTCGCAGTGACTTGGATTTCTTTAGGTGGAGCATGTCCATCAGTTCTGAGTTGGACATGGTTCTGTAAGTCAGGCAGAAATCACCTCTGAGTAAGCGATATGCCACTGAGTACAGCCAGAGATTTTTCAGTCAGGCTGCGTAGTACATATGTTTGAGGCCAGTAATCCTCTTGGTGAGGGACTTTTGTGGTATCTCCAGCTGTTGTAAGTGTCTTGTGAGGTGCATCCCAAATGGGGCATTGTACTCTATGATGGGTCTGATGAGTGACGAGTTGAGGGACACTATAACCTCTTTATTTCTAGATGCGAACCCTTTAGTAATTAGATGAGCCACATAGAAGAATTTCCTAACTACTTTGGCAATATGATTGTCAAAGGCGAGATTGCTATCTATCTGGGTCCCCAGATCTCTTATTACCTCTTCTGTATTAAGGGGACTGCCACCTATGTGGTAATTCATGGGTGTTTTGTTTTTCCCAAACGGGATGACTATGCATTTTTTGGCATCTAGCTTCAGGCCATGACTTTGACACCAAGTGTCCATCTCAGTAAGGCCCTTTGGAGGATGTCTGTGTCAGCCAGATAGTCAATTATGGCTCCCAGTTTGCAGTCATCAGTGAACTTGGTTAGCCATAGTCTCCTTTGTTTGCCTGTACTTCTGAGAAGCATATGCCGAACAGTCGGGGTCCCAAGACTGATCCTTGTGGGACACCACTTGTGACTGGTTTAAAGTCGGACCTGGAGCCCACTATTCTTACCATGTGAGTTCGGTCTGCAAGCCAGCTGGCAATCCATCTCATGACATAGGGGTTTATGTTCAGGCTGGTGAGTTTTTCTGTAATACCCGAGTGGGGAATGGTGGAATATATGTGGAATAGTGGAATATATATATATATATATATATATATATATATATATATATATATATATATACACACACACACACACACACACACACACACACACACACACACACACACATAATATAAACTCAAAGACAAAAAAATGATTTAAGGTCCTCCATAAGTTGTGGTCTTGAGGTAACTTTACAGTAAACTTAGAAAGCATACATTTTCAGAAATCAACAAAATGAATTTTCTAAAAGAACCTCTATCCTGATTGTAGTGCCTTTGAAAATGTAGTATTCTTGTTCACATCCCCAAACTGGTCAGCAAACCTGATTACTTAAAGTTTCTTACTTCTGCTGGTAAGCAATGGAACAAGTTCTTTCCCACACATGACGGGTGTAGTGAAAAGTAATGTAGAGCTGCCTGAATGTATTAATCATATGATCACATTGACCTTTTACTACTGCATGATGTAGCCATTTTAGGAATCAGTGTGTACCATAATGCATTGCAAATGCTGAGCTACTGTCAGTTTGGTATGAGATACTGAATTGTTATCACTGTTTATGCTGTGTTGCCATGTTGTTTGTAATAGTTACCTGCTTGCTAAAATTAAAGCTGAATCTTTACATTTCTGAGAAGACATTTGAAGAAAGTAGTTTACATTGTGTTATGACCTTTGACATAGAACTGAGAGTTTTTGATTAATAAGAAATGAAAAATGCCTTTGCAGTTTGTGAAACCACACTATGCCTAATGATCCAAAAAAAAATAGAGTTACATGCCTTCATCAAAAAATCATCATTGGGGGGGGGGGGGGGCGGAGCCTGAATTGGTAACTGAAAGCAGCAGTATTTTAGAGCTCCATATAACTAGTTAAATAAGACAGTAAAAATATTATTTTTTTTCTTCAAAGTATAAAATCTTATAGATAAATGTCTAATTTACATAATTAGAAACTTTGGTGAAGTTTTACAAATAATTTCCTGTCAAAAAGCTTGGAGATATATTCACTTGTTAAAATGAGCAACTCATGGAATTCTCACCAGGATGCTGCCTTAAAGAAGGAACTACAATTGATGGCATCTACCCTGCAGGGGTTGTCTTTGAAGATAGATGATTTTAAAGAAAACCTAGAAAATCTTAAAACAAGCAGTCAAAAACAGGCTGACACTTTCAAGGAAATGATACAACACCAGACAAGGATAACAGGAATAGAGGTTTCTCTAAATTACTTAGAAAACAGACTTAAGGAAGAGGAAACACGGAAAGAACTGCTTCTTAAACAAAACACTTGGTTGGTTAATAAAGTAGATGACTTGGAAAATAGGGAGAGGAGAAATAACATCAGGATTTTTGGATTACCTGAAAACACAGAAGGTGAGGATAGTATTTCCGTTTTATCAAGCTGGATCCCTGACTTTTTAAATTTAAAAGGAGGACTTTCCTTTGGCATTGAGAGGACACACAGAGCTCTTGGGAAACCTGCCACTAACACAAACTCTCCTCCTCGGTCAATAATTATCAAATTTCTTTCATACTTGGACAAGAAACTGATTTTAAGATCTGCTTGGAGGAAGGCACCTCTAAAATATAAACAGAGTCTGATAAGATTTGATAACGACTATTCATCTAGAATAATGGAACAAAGGAAAAAAGTGTGGCCAATGATAAAGTTTCTGAAACAAAATAACATCAAGGCACAACTTGCATTTCCAGCTAAGATAAGAATACTGTATGCCAACAAGATGAGGACTTTTATTGACTTAGAGAAAGCCTCTTCGTTTATTAAAACTAATAATGTGATTACTTTACCAGAAGATATGGATTGGATGTCACCTTCTCTCAAGAGAACAAAAGAAACAAATGTCTGGACAGATGTCAAAAAGAAGAAGCAAAAGACTGATACTGTTACAGCCAAGTCTCTCAAAGCATCTACTATGATATGAATTGTTTTAACATTACTTTAAAGGACCAAGTTTACTGCTTGGAATTTTAAAACAAAGGTAACTAACTACTGGAATCTTTATCTATATTTTTTGAAAATAGATGGCACATTAGAGTTTTCACATTACCTCAGGTATGTAAAACAGGATACTTTTCTTTCACAGAAAGAGGGTTATATAGCACATAAAATATTTATACTGTAAATCAACATACATAGTATATGTGTAGTTTCTCTTAATTTTCTCTTTTCTTTCTCTCTCTTTTCTCTTTTCTCATTATTATTTTAACTGCATCTTGTCTCCCTTTCTAAATTCTCTCCTATTTACTATACTAATTTAGTCTGTATATATTTAATAACTCACTATCTATACATAGATAAATAATAGTCTAAAATAATCTAGTTTTAAGGTAGACTAATTGGAATAGTGAACTTAATTAATTGTTATTACAATATTTATTAGATTAATGATAGTTACTATTATGCTTATTGGGATTGGGAACATGTGTGTGATTAACTCTGAAATGTTCCATTCATGTACATATGTCCTTTGAATTATTTCCTTTTAATATTCACAAATATATATAAAAAAGGAGGGAAAATGTACTGTTGGTCAAGAGAAGTGAAGCTTTCTTCACATTCTATTTGCGTTGCCATAGCAACAGTAAACAACCGCTGCAGTTTCTTTTTTTTTTAATTTTTTATTGATTTTTCAATAACAATCATTTGAACAACAAATTATGATAAAACTATGTACACATTTTACAAAGGCCTCAAGCAGTGTATAAGGGAAAAAAAGGGAAAATAAAGGGAACAACAAGTTATATAAACTGTAAAGTAGGGTACAATATTCATTCATTCATACTTTCAATATGACTAATTAGATGAAGACACATCTGAATTCTATAACTGAATAAGAGATAGAACTTTTGTCCAAGGGTTGTTAATCCATTTTCTTGGGTATATTCTTGATTCTTTAACTTTTATTTCCATAGACGCTACTTCAACCAAAAGAGTTATGAAGTCTTGTAAGGTTGGAATGAAGGATGACTTCCATCTTCTTGTAATACATTTTTTGGCTACTGCTAGAATTGTCCAAAGAAGATATTTATTTTTGTTATTCAATACAATAGATTAATTTACATTCAGAAGAATTAAAGGTTTTGATAATATAAAGGAATCAGTAAAGATGGCTTGGAGAAAAATTTTTAATATCATTCCAAAATTTCTTAACGTGAGAACAATCATAAAAGATGTGAGACCAATTGGCTTTACATTCTAGAGAGCATCTCCAACATATCATCTTTTCAGAGGCGTTAAATTTAGCAATTTTATTAGGAGTGTAAAAACCTCTATGCAAAAATTTGCAGGAAAAAATCTTCCATATTTGTAAATTAGAGGTTAATTTAGGAGAGTGTAAAATTTTTGATTTATTCATAGGAGATAGGGACAATGTACAATCTCTAGTAACAAAATCCCAACATTTCTGATTAGGAGTAGTTTTATAAGTAATAACAATTTTATAAATTTTTGAGATTAAGTTTTTCCAATTAAATTCACCCTGCAGTGTTTCATGCATAAGAATTATAAATTTGGGTGATGAACTATAGGAAGAACTTTGTATTGTTCTGCACAAATCTTGAGTGAATGGAAGTAGACCATTGAGAACTAGCCAGTCTGATGATGGTAGATCATACTCTTTGATCACATTTTGTGCATCTAGTGCAACTAGGTTCTTTGTGCAATGATACCAACATGTAAATGTTTTTCTTTCCCAGCAGCTGAGTGTATCTAAGCTAATATTATCAAAAAAGTTTTTTGTAGTTTTAAAGGGGAATATAAGCTGGATCCATAGTTTAATGTCAATATTGTTATTTACAAAACTTCTAAAGGACTTATAGGTATGATTTAAATAATCTAGATTAGTAAATTTAATAGTATGATACTGTATATTGGTACAGAGTGCATACCAAAGTTTGTTAGTTAATTTGGTTAATTGTAATTTTGTATTAGTTTATTTTCATTTAAGATAATACTTTTATGTAACGATTTCCAAGCTGAAGAATATTTGGGGTCTATCCAATTTAATATTGTTTTGAGGTTAGAGGCTTTAATGTAGGATTCTAAATCTGGGAAATTTATTCCTGCAAGTTCCCATAGTCTAATATGATTAGTTAGAGCTATCCTATGATTTTTAGGGTACCATAAACATTTTAATAGAGTTTTGTTTATTTCTTTTAAAATATCTTTACTGGGTAATATAGAGATAGAAAGAGCTATGTAATTTATTTTTGGCAATAAGAGCATTTTAATTCATTGTAATCTATCTTCAAATTTTAGATGTAATTTATTCCAATTCTCTGTGAAAATTTTTAATGTGTTTATAATGTTTTTATAGTTTGTGTTTAAAGTTAGGTCAATATTTTCACATAGGTCAATCCCTAGGTACTTCAATGAGGAAACCTGCTTCCCAATTATTTCATTAGTTGTCAAATTAGTATTATCATTAAGATTCTTTTTATTTAGAAGCATATGGTTAGATTTAGAACTACTGATTTTTAGGCCAGAAATATAGTAAACATTTTTGATTAGTGAATCTAATTCCTATAAGGATTCTTCAGATTTTATTAAAGTAAGATATTGTCTGCAAATAACATTATTTTGGAATTAAAATGGTTATTTATATTTAGGCCTATAATTTTAGGATCAGATTGAATTGCCAAAGAAAGGGGTTGTATTGCTAAAGTGAATAAAATCGGAGACATTGGGCATCCCTGTTTAGTACCTTTAGTAATTTTGACATAAATGGACCTAATTTTACATATGCTAAATTGTTATAATAAACATTTTTTATAAAAGTAATAAATTGAGTAGAGAATTTGTATGATTCAAGAATGTTCAAAAGATATTTCCAGTTTAATGAATCAAAGGCCTTCTCAATATCAAGACTGATTATAAGAGCCTCTTGATTATCCCTATTTAAGATATCTATGGTAGTTATAATTATTTGACTATTATCTTGGGTATGTCTATTATAAATAAATCCCGTTTGATCTTCTGAGATGACATGGGTTAATGATTTCTTAAATCTGTTAACTAGAATAGACATTAATAATTTATAGTCATTATTAATCAGAGAAATTGGCCTATATGATTTACACATATGAGAATCTTTATTTTCTTTTAGTATGGGAGTAATTAATGAGTATTTCCATGAGGATGGAATTATACCTTGTAAATAAGATTCATTCAGGGCTTTGTGTAAGAGTGATATAGCGGAGTATGGTAAAAGCTTATATATTTCATTAATAATACCATCTATGCCCAATGATTTATTGTTTTTGCTTTCTTTAATTTTTACTGCTACAGTTTCTAAAGACACTTTGAACCTGTGAAGTGCATTTAGCCTCACAGATAACAAATAATAAAAAAAAGTAATGTTGTTTAGTTATTAAAATGAAAAACAACATACGCAAGGTAAAATAAATACATATTAGGACTATTTGTAAATATTTTATGATTTATCCTCATAGGATTACATATTCCTGGAAACACAACTGAAATGTTCCCAAACTACATGTGCACTGAAATGTAACTGATTGATTAAAAAGTATTACTCACTTTAATATGCTGATTCTACAAGCTGTCTGCACTGCAAAAGTTACATTTTATATGTTACTTGAAATTGACAGTCTCTAGTGCACATGAAAAGATACATATTACTTTTTGCAACATGTTATCTTTGCAGCTACCTCACACTCTGTACAAACTCAGTTGGTAACTGATAGCTATTCATTTAAAATATCAGTTTAAATATTAAATGTGCCCTTGAAATGCTATTGACATTTTGACAAAATATAATCTGAACTGTAAAATGAATGACTTGAAGGAAGTAATGCATAGAATTTCAAAGACAGTTCTTGACACTACCGTAAAAGTAAAAATATATATTCACAAGGAAGTATTGGAATGTTTTAGTCTTCCAGTTAAAATAGCTTACTGCCAACATTATGCGATATCAGAAAGTTTGAAGAGCTAGGAAATTACTATTCTTTGTCTTTATAATGATTATTAGATAGACATTAGACTCTGCTTTGTTTAATGAATTGTGACATATGTTTATGAGGAAAAGTGAACTCAATTACTCATATTGGACTACACATTCCTGGAAACTCAACTGAAATGCCCCCAAATTACTTGTGAATTTAAATGAAACTGCCTGATTAATAAGCATACATAACAACCTGAATCCATAAGCTATCGGCTCTATATATGTTACACTATATATGTCACTTGCATATGACAGTCTCTAGAGCACACGAAAAAAATACATATTATTTTTGCAACGTGCTATATTTGCACTAACCATACATTTTAAACTAACTCAATTGGCAACTGACAAGTTATTTATTTGAAACATCAGTCTAAATATTAATTGTGCCCTTGAAATATTGTTTCCATTTTGACAAAACAAAACCTGAATTGAAAAAGGAATGCTTTGAAGATGTAAAGTATTGTACAGATTTCAAAGACAGCTACCGACACTACAATATAAGTAGAAATGTATACATGCAAGAAAAAATTGAAATGCTTTATACTTTTAGTTAAAATAGCTTATTGTTAACTTTAACATTATATATTCACAAGAAAGTACTGAAATGTTTTAGTCTTCCAGTTAAAATAGCTTCATCCTTGTCTATGTAAATCTCTGTAACATGGGCTTAATGGTAATATAGTCATTTAAAAGACACAGGCTGCAACGAAAATATAATAAGACAACCAAAGAACTGAGAAAACACACTTTATATAGTAGCAAAGCTTTTGGATAAAATCCTTCCTCAATACTAATACAAACATTGTATTAGTATTGAGTAAGGATTTTATCTGAAAGCTTTGCTACTATATAAAGTGTGTTTTCTCAGTTCTTTGGTTGTCTTAATATAGTCGTTTAAACCAGGCATAGTTGAGATTTACACAGACAAGGATGAATTTTACCCTTAACCATTTAGACTATAGGCACATTATGGTATTAATTGGTTATATTTCTATGAAATATTTTAGATTTTATTACATTATTTTATTACATTAGTTATAGTAATGAATGTTAAGAATTTTTAATATACATATTATTGTTAAGAATTAGCCAACTAACTTGTTTTTATACTATTATATGTATTTTTATAGTACATTATTGGGGTATTGAGTAAAAAACATATCACACATATTTAGGCAAAAAATGTCATATAGGAAGCTATAACAGTAGACATTGAGTTATAAAAGCCTTAAAATGAGGCTATAGTCATCTATCTCTATATGATTACTTATTTTATTTTAAGAAATGCATGGAGGATTTTTAGGGTGTTATTTAGTTGTATATTATAATTAACAGATAGTATTGATGTATTTTCCAACTTTCAGCATATATAAATAGATTAGACATGTAACAACTATGTAATTTTTATTTTAAACAATATATTTTTAATGAATGTATATTGCATGTTCCAACTGTTAGCAAGTGTAAAAACATTAGACTTGCGACTTATGGTATTGTTTATGCAAATTTTCATTCAGTATGTCCCTTTAAGTTAAGAATATGTGTTTGGCGCCGAAAAATACATAAATTAGCTTACTGATGATTGTTTAATTGATTCTGATGAAGTCCACATTGTAGTGGATGAAAGCACTAGATCCGTTTTGCTGTTGGAAATTGAGTTATTTTTAGTACAATAAACTGGTGGTATTATTGCATGTTAGTGAGCTTCATCCTTCAGTACCCAGTGAATAAAATCTATAAATATGTAAAAGCACTGCACACTAGAATGTAGGGTGCCTCTACTCAGTCAGGATACCAGTGATAAGCCATGTCTTTTCATAAGTGTAAGTTGAAGTTGGTGAGCTGAAGAGTGGGAAAGTAAAGGAAGACAGTATACCTACAGTAAATTCATATTTCATTGGTCATCACTCATTGTCTCCTGCAGAGTCCTTTTAGTCAAATTATTTTAGGAATAATCTATTTGTTGTTGGCTTATTTAGTGTATGCTCCTCTGTTGCATTTAATTTATCCAAAACGACATATCTGACATGTTTGTGATCTCTTAAGGGTAACCAAATATTGGATATTTTCTAAGTCAACATAATAATTGTTTACACTACTAACATTCCATCCTGATATATAAAATACTATAGAACAATAATAGAATAATATAGAATTTCATATCTCTTTTAAGACAATTCTCCATATAATAATTTAACATATGGAGCTTAGTTGATAGTTGATAGTGTTGGTTAAAGGTATGAGTGATAATCCAATAGATCTATCTTTATCTATTGGATTAGGAATGACTTTCATTTCATGTTTAATGGGAAATTCATAATTACTTGTATTTGATACTTTAGAATTAATGTTTTATAGAAGTACTTTTTTAAAGCCTGACCAGAATTTTACCCTACTTGTATTTAAAGAAGAAAGAACATCAAATTACACTCCTAATTTTACACACATAAAAATAACATTCAGTGTTATCAGAGAATATGGTATAACTACTATAATCAAAATAAAATAAAAAAGAAGCAAAAGATTTCTTCCAACTATAACTTGAAATGGATTTAATATTCTTATCATTAAATACTAATGGCTTAAATAATGCAAATAAAACATCAAACTTACTAAAATATTTAAAACTAAATAAGGCACAAGTAGTATTTCTCCAGGAAACACATTTTAAGACTGATGATAGCTTTATTTGGAACCCTAAGGACTATACAGTCTTAGCTCAAGCCTCCTATAGAACAAAGACAAAAGGAGTATCAATTCTCTGGAAGAAAAACATAATCACTCCAAAAGTTATTTATAAATATGAAGACAAATAAGGTCTACTAGCATTATTATAATTAAATTTAATAACAGAATATGGACCTTAGCTAATTTATATCGGTTCCCAGGAATTGGAGCAGGAACGGTTAAAAAACACCTAGATTTTATTTCCAACAATTATAAAAGAAATCTTATACTGGGGGGAGACTTTAATTGTACCTTAGAAGCTTCTGAAACCACCAAGAAGACTTTTTATATAGCAACTATTTCAAAATCCTTAAAAAGATGGATTGATTCATTTAATTTAATAGACACTTTTTAAAGTAAAAGATGATACATCCTTATTATTTTCCCATAAAGACCATAGATTTGGATCACAAACCAGAATAGACAAATTATTTGTAGTTCAAGATTTACAAACAAAAATTCTCAACTTCTCAGTAGTTCCATGCCCCTTCTCAGATTATGACTCTATGATAATGAAGCTCCAAATAGAGTTTAAACCTTTAATCCTCTCAACTAGAATTCCATCATATATCATGAAAATTAAAGAATTCAGACCCTGGATGTTTTCAGAACTACAGTTATTTCTTGAAATTAATAATACAACAGAAATCAGTAGAGTCATGGTTTGGGACTCATTAAAAGTGTATTTATTTGGTAAGACCCTTAGTTGGTACAAAAACAAAGTTAGAGAGTGGGAAACTGAATTATTAGACTTGTAAACCAGACTCTTGACAGTAAAATCTAAAAAAAAAAATCAGAATTGTCCAGAAGTCAAAAAAGAAATAGAGGAATTAAATAAAAATATAATGAAATTCTAACATGCAAAACTTGTCTAGCCTTGGAAAAATTAAAAATAAACTCATTAACCACCTCCCCCAGATATCTACATAATTTATCTACAAGAATTAAAATACAATCCAAAGCAAATAACATTGGTAGTATATATCATGAAAAGAAAGGGAAAAATGTATCAGATATAGGAGACATCCTTGAAGCATTTTGGTTCCATTATATGGAACACTTCAAAAAAGAAGATTTAGATACCAACCAAATAAACTTAAATACAAGCCTTATCAATATAAAAAAAATCCCAAAAACTTAAAACTAGACCTACAAAAACCTATATCTTACAAAGAAATTGTTGACAAGATAAAAGAAAGTAAATCTAACAAAGCTCCAGGGATAGATGGTATAATTACAGAAATTTACAAACTTTTCCCTTCAACAGTAATCTCCCTTTTTCATAAAACTTTGCTAGAAGTCCAGTCAGAAGCAAAAATACCACCCTTATGGAAATATTCTCTCATATCACCAATTCTAAAATATAATAGACCATCAAACCTTTGCACCTCTTACAGACCTATATCATTACTAAATAATGATTACAAAATATTCATGTCAATCCTAGCTAACAGAATGAAAATCCCACTTTTAAAGACAATTAATAATGATCAAACTGGATTTTTATATAGCAGGCACACACATGATAATATTAAAAGGATACTTACTCTTATAGATTATGTGAATAAAGAAGATAGAGAAACACTTGCAATCAGATTAGACATAGAAAAAGCCTTTGATTCCCTCAACTGGGAATATCTATGTAAAACTTTAGCATTATTTGAATTTCCTCCTCCCTTCATCTTATTACTAAAAAACATATATATTAATAACTTAGCCTACATTAAATTAGGTCCTTTCACCTCAGAGTATATCCATATAAAGAAAGGTACTAAACAAGGATGCCCCCTTTCTCCTATTTTATTTG
The DNA here is from genome assembly GCF_019279795.1 of Protopterus annectens. Taxonomy (NCBI): domain Eukaryota; kingdom Metazoa; phylum Chordata; order Ceratodontiformes; family Protopteridae; genus Protopterus; species Protopterus annectens. The sequence goes on along the minus strand of NC_056747.1, from coordinate 1,319,119,184 downwards.
CTTTGACTATAGAAATACTTGCAGAAATAATATGCAATAATCCAAGAATAAAAGGAATAGAAGTCTATGACCAGAACATATCTAAAATAATGCTTTTTGCTGATGATATTTTATTAACCCTATCAAACTCCAGAGAGTCATTAGGAGAGCTAGAAGAAGTAATGGAGAAATTTTATAAGATTTCAGGTCTACACTTTAATAGATCAAAATCAAAATTTATATTTTTAAATAAGACAAAAGAACTACAAGTTACAGATAAATCCATCATAGGATAACAAGAACTTATGCTAAATTATTTAGGAATAGTGTTATGCAAAAATGTAAAGAAAACAATATTAATAAATTATAAAAACATTATTGAAGCAATAAAAGTATATATAGAAAAGTGGAACAAAATTATATTAACTTTTGAAGACAGATTGCAATTAATAAAATTGGTCTTATTGCCAAAAATACTATCCCTGGGATTCATGAAGCTTGCGCTAGGTACAGGCGTAGCATCGGCGTTCTAACACCAAATATGGTCACAGAGCAATTCAGGTACGAGCTGTTTCCACGTGCACTACCAGGGTACACTATGCCTGCACAACTCCTGAGCCTTGTATGCTAATTACCCCATGTGCAGCAGTGTAGCATGCAAATGAAGGTATGTAGCGATTCAGGAAGTGGTGCAGGTGTAGTGTAAGCAAGCAGAAATGTAAACCGTAGAAAATGGTTTACATTTTTGCAAACATAAAACTGTAGCCATGACAGCCAACCAAACACATGTATTATAATGTTAATATATGGCAATGGCTAAATATATAGCCATTGGCATAAAAAAATGTACAAAATGTAAAATGAACATTTAATATATATAGTCGGACTATCGCGACATGGAAGCGCAGGGCAGCGGTGTGCAAAGAGGATTGCAAGGAATATATAAAAATATAGAATAAAACCGCAATGAAAAACATAACACGATTCCCCCATAATAGTCAATGGCAGGCATGCTACACCATACTCATGGTGCAAGGGTTGCTAAGGGGCAGTGACAGTGTTATGCGCAGTGGCTAGGAATTAGTAGGCAATGCCATGCAAATGAGAGGAGTAATAGTGAATCGCAGATTTCCCGCTGGTGTAAGGATGCACATTACAGCGTAGCATTATAACACTGAGATGAGCCCTTGAGATAAAGATGACATCAAGAGAAGGGTGAGTCACCATTGCTGTAAGTACATTGGAGCATTGCTATACCAGTCTGCCCATAGCTAGGCAAAACTGCAGGATAGGGGTGTGTTGAATCGCCCATAGCTATGCTTAGCTGAGAGTACACAAGGTAACCGAGTATGCATTTGAACGGAGATGAAAACTCGCGTAAACCCGGTAAACGAGTATGAGAGTCGCTCACTGCAGCTGAAACAGGAAGGATATAGGAAAGAAATAAGGAAATGCTGCAGCAGTGAAATTGGTGTACAAATGACTAATTAACACCTAGGAGCCTACAGTGGGCCATTGACAACAGCTAACAAGTCTGCAAGCAGCTACCTGCAGAACAGGGAAGGGGGGTTGTACTGCAAAGAAAACAGCAAAGTGTCAAAGCAGAACAAAGGTGATATGCAGTATATCAGCTACAAGGCACATTTTGCCATGACTGGGTAGGGAAAGTACAAAACAAGAAAGATGGCAGGTGGATGTATGCCTGATAATGGGAGGGGATCCAGGTCTAAAAGTGAATTAAAGGGCAACAGAGTAATCAAGGCAGGTAAGTAGATGTCCACAGTAAAGGCCCAACACTTGCAGTACTCATTGTAAAACCCATAATTAAGACACGCAGCAGCTGGAATAGTTCATACACACCCACTTACATCAGCAGCATCCATAGCACAATACTATAAAGTGTGAAAGCACCTCACACACATTTGTGTATTCCCATACACTCTGCACCAGTGGTGTATACAGATGGGGAACTTTTATTATGTAAATGTTAGGGGCTGCCATAGCTTTGATCCACCAGCATGTGTTGGAGACTGAAGATGGAGTGGAGGATGATGCACACGACCAGCGCAGGCACCAGAGGAGGAGGAGAATGTTCAGACCCAGGCTAACCTACCAGGGGCTACATGATCTGGAGATAGTAGAGCGTTACAGGGTGGACAGGGACACCCAACAGCAACTTGGGGAGCTGTGCCGGCCACACCTCAGAGCCAGAACAAACAGAGGGGAACCCATTCCAGTGGAAACGAAGGTATGTGTAAGCCTGAGAATGCTAGCTACAGGTAAGTTTCAAAGACCAACTGGGGATATCATGGGTATCTCACAGGCATCAGCATCCAGGGTACTACACCAGTTCCTGGATGCCATGTTACCACATGACAGTGAGTACATATACATCCCCCAAATGAAGGAGGAGTTGGCCAGCAATATGCGTCTCTTCCACCGTGTGGCAGAATACCCGGAGGTACTGGGTGCAATAGACTGCATGCACATATACATCAAGTCACCACCCAGTGAGCAGAGAAGACACTACATAAACCGCAAGGGATACCCCTCCATTAACTGCCAGGTCATGTGCAATGCCCAGGGCATTATCATGGATGTGTATGCTGGCAGCCCTGGAAGCTATCACGACTCCCACATCTGGCATGCCTCACAGCTGTATCGGTTATTCGCTGGGGGGACATCCCAAATGGCCACCTGGTGGGGGATGCTGGCTATGCACTGGAACCGTGGATGATGACTCCCATCAGAAATGCACACACACCCATGCAGGAATGCCATAATGAGGCACACGCACAAACCAGAATCATCATAGAGTGTGTGTTTGGGATGCTGAAATCATGGTTTTGTTGCTTGGACATATCTGGTGGAGCCTTGCAGTACTCTCCAGGCATGTGTGCCCACATCTTCATAGTGTGTACCATGCTACACAATATGGTCCTGCGGAAACAGCTGCAGCAGGGACAGAATGGTGAAGGCCCTCACAACCCACAACCATTGCCAAGGGCCCCCAGACACAGAGGTACTCAGACCACGAACACCCTGAGCCAGCCCCAGTAGGCAGACTGAGGCGTGCCCAGTAGTCCCATGCCTTGGCAAAGAGGGAACGTATAGCACACACACCGACAGTGTAGGCACCTAGGGACTGACACCTTTCTCCATCTGCACACAGAGTAAAAATGGATGGCACACACACACAAGACTATCTGTAAATTGTCATGTATAGGCAGTCTACTGTGTGCATCTAACATAGGCAGCCCTCAACTATTGCACACACAACAGCCATTGGCACAAGGTAAGCCAACATCTGAACAGTAAATTAAGCTATCAGCATCTGCAGCTACTGTATGTATAGATTCATAGGTAGGTACTTGGTCAACTGCCAGAGGCCACTCATAAGGCCAGCCAAAATGTGTCAGCATTTGCCACCCCATTGAGTCATTAACCTTCCCTCTGTGGAGCAGAGTCAATGGCAGGATCCCTGGGGTGCATCTACTGTTCCCCATCCAACCTTCAAGGTTTCTCTTGCAGAGTGTTAGTGTGGGACTCTGTAAAATATAGTTAGGGATGCTGTTCCAAAGTATGGGGAGTGTCTGTGACAGGAAGCTGTCCCTCCAGCATCTTCCGGTTATTGTTGTGCCAAGGTCAGCTCACTACAGTGTGTGGCTCACTGTGACATGGATTCTCATAGGTGGAGCATATCCATCAAGCCTGAGTTTGACATGGCTGTGTTGGTCAGTGGAGATCATCTCTGGGTAAACGAGATGCCACTGAGTAAAGCAGGAGTTTATTTAGTCTGGCTGCATAGGCCATATGTTGGAGGCCAGTATTCCCCTTGGAGAGGTACATTCGTGGACCCCCCAGCTGTTGGACATGTCCTCTGAGGTACATCCCACATGGATTATTATACCCTATGATGGGACTGATGAGTGATGAGTAAAGGGGCACTATAACCCCAGTATGTCTAGATGGGAATCCTTTAGTAGTCAGATGGCCTACATAGAAGGATATCCTAACTACTGTGGAGATATGATTGTCACAGGGGAGATCACTATCTACCTTAGTCATCAGATACCCCATTACCTTGTCCGTATTAAAGTGGCTGCCACTCATGTGCTAATATGTGGGTGTCACTTCCACAATAGAATGACCATGCAGTTAGTGGCACTTGGCTGGAGGCCGTGTTGTTGGCACCCTGTGATGTTCTCTGTGAGGCCCCCTGAGGGATGTCCGTGTCAGCTGGACTATCAGTCATGGCTTCCAGTTTGCAGTCATTGCCAAACATGGTCTGCCGTAGTCCACCTGTGTTTGCCTATACATCTGAGATGTATATGCCAAACAATAGGGCTCCCAGGACTGAGTCCTGTGGGACACCAGTCGCGACTGTTCAAGAGTTGGACCTGGAGACCTCTAGTCGGGTTGTGTGTATAAGCCCATTGGCAACCCAACCTGTGATGTATGGGTGAATGTACATGCTGGTGTGTTTATCAATAATACCTGAGTGGGGCATGATGTCAAAAGCCTTGGTGAGGTCCAGGTAGTATGTGTGAACCACCTCCCCTGTCATCTAACGTTTTGGTGACTGTATGTAAGATGTCACACATGTTCAGTAGGCATGAACTGCACTCAACCAAGCTGACCTGGGTTGGGTCACGTGTTCATAGGTTCATAGGTTCGTACTAAGCTAACTGCCCTTGCGAGCCATTTTAAGCTTAGCCAGTTATCCCTTGTGAGACTCAAACCCTGCACATTGTGTTTGTAAGGCAAACACCTTAACCATTAGGCCACCCTCCCAACCCAAGGTTACCAATGTCATTGCCAATGAGTGCCATGAGGATGCAAACCATACTATTGCAGACCAGGCTAGCCAGGCTTATGTGGTGGTAGTTACCATGGTCAGTTGTGATTTATCAGTGATGGAGTGGAATAACCATTGCCACATGCCATTGTATGGGCATGTAGCCTGTGGAGAAGCTGAGGTAGGAATGCTTAATTAGGTGGGGGGCAGGATGTCTTGTAAAGTTTGCAAGATGCAGTCTGGGTCAACATCTGCCTCCACTGATGCTGTGTTCTGCTGTTAGAGAGGGCCATTTCCACCTGTGTGTCTCTGATGGTTGGGATACTGTACCTTTCGGGTAGTGTTGTGGGCTCTTTAGGGGGTGAAGTATGCACCGAATGTATCTGTAAGGATATTGGTGATATCAGTAGGGTCAGCATATTTTGTGCTATATTTCACTGGCACAGTGCAAATCTGTGTGGCACCACGTAGATCCTTGAGATAGCCAAAGAAGGTTTTGTGGTTATCTTTCAAATCCTTGCGTATTCTCATGCTTATGTTAGCCTTGGATGATGTCATGAGGGACCTATGTATCATACTAACAGTGGTCATGGATGTCTGCCCTTCGTGGGATTTGCTTTGTGTCTGGAACACTGTCCTACATCTGTAGTATTGCCTGTTTATTGCAGAGGTCCACCAGACTGGTGTCCTTGTCTAGGAGGAGTGAGTCTTGCTTTACCAGCGATGGCATGATCCATTCATCCGTGTAGCTGCTTATAGACTGCATTTGTAAATCTGCCTGTATCTGGAGCAGTGTTTCCCCTTAGCATGGGGGCTGTGAAACCCCCCACCCCTGTCACTAGCAGTGTAAATTTAGCTGTAGGAAAGGTATACATTGTGGTATCCGTGGGTGGGGGGAAATGCTAGGGTGTGGAAACAGTGAATAGTTCATGGTTAGATCTAACCAGTGACCAGTTAACCTCCACTGTGGTGCATCTGTTGCTCATGTTGGTGATGACCACATCCAGTAGTTTCTACCCCATATTAGGGAGGTTACCACCTGATACAGGGCATATGAGGTGATACATTCCAGGAAGCGCTGGTCCTGCAAGTGAGTACCGGAGTACTTTTCCCAGTTAATGGTATGGTAGTTGACATCGACCAATGCCAGGGTGTATGTTAGAACTGTCATGTTCTCCACTGTCTCCAGGTAGGTGGAGTGGAGATCCTGGGTCATGGAGGGTGATCCGTAGCAGGCTACATTCCACATTGCTGTTGTGGCTGATGTTAGCTGCACATGGATGATCACAGAGGTATCATGCTGCCCCACTAACCTGGAGGTGTAGGTATCCCTGATGAATATGGATACAGCCCCTCCATGTCCGTCAGTCCATGTTCCGTGGCTGAAATGTGTGGTATGGGTTGTAGTCTGGTAGTGAGTGTGTGCTCTCAGGAACCTTAAGACAGATTGCAGTTAATGCACAGATGTTGATGTTGTCCATCCTGAGGAGTGCTGTGAGTGCATGCATGTTGTGATCACAACCCCTGGTGTTGAGTAGCATAAACCTCATTGAATCTGCTATTGTGCTGTTTACAGAGCTGGTATTCACCTTCGGGATGCTCCTAAATAAGGCACCATTGGGGGCGCCAATAGCCTTGGCTAGTACTCCAAAGTGTAAGGCTGACACATAGGCCGGTATGGTATCATTGCATGCATGTTTCCCATCTGTGCTTGTTTTACTTCTCCCCTACAGGTAACCTAGTGGTAAGCAATAGAAAGTCTTAAACTTATACATGTCTTCTAGCTTCCAAGATAGGCATTTGGAGTGACTAAGTATCAGTGTTCTGTATGTTCTTGCTGTACTCAACTGTTTCCTGACTACATGGTGAGTTCACACTGCATATTGTGATCTGAAGGTTTGTTTATTCACATATTATGGCTGTGATGGCCTGCACGTTAGAGGTTCGCAGATAGCCTACTATCTATCTGCCCAAGGGCAATTAGAAGCATAACAGTGTGTTGGCCTTCCCCGCACCATTGATGAAGTAACTGAGCCTCTGTCAAGCATAGCCAATGAAGCAATTCCAGGCAGAGTTGCTGGAAGTTGTTGAAGACTGGGGTTGTGGAGGGTGATAGGGGCACTTAGTGATCTAAACAGGGCATGTTAATGCGGCAATTCAACACCATTCAATTCTCCCAACAGGTCTTGCAGCTATCAAACTGGACAGGCTCCCCCATCTCTTGGCTGTATGATTCTGGGACACATGATCCCAGGGGCATATAGTCTGTTACCCATTCACACAACAAGGTTTCCCTTGAAGTGTGTCAGTGAGGGGCTATGCCTAATGTAGATAGGAATGTAATGTATTGTCTCACAGTACATTTGTTATATGTTGTTATGCCAAGAGTACGTGAAGCTCAGTGAGTTTGGGGGCTCCCGCCCTTTGCTTAGCCTAGCTTACACATAGAAATCATCTAAATAGGAAATAGGCGGAAGCAACGTTAATGTCAACAGTGTAATGGTTACAGCATCGGCATAGTATCTGTGCATTCGAGGTTACAATCCTGATAAAGGTAGGGATGTTTATCATGTGCAAAAGTATACCGTAACCACAGCTTGCATATATAGGTAGTAATCATCTGTATAATACACATTCGAATCAGCCATATAAACCCATGTGTGCAGGAGAGAACAGTCAACAGAGAATGTAATGTCATGTCAGCACAGTCAGATGTTCTGTCACTGTAGGTATATATCCGGAATAGTTAGCGGATGTGGCCATGTTTGCGCACACAGGTTATAGGTTACGTTTGTTTAACTGTGTTTAACCGCTGCTATAATGTCACACAAACACTTTTAAACATGCTTACAACTGCTTAAATGAGCCTTAATCTGCTGTAATAAACATTCGTAAAGCATTGCAGGTGTCGAACCCTGGACCATGTACACTATAGTCATGGGACGTACCACTAAGCCATCCAAGGTGTACACATGTTTCATGGTCCTGAGACTACACCTTATACCATATGCATTTCACTGTAATGATCACAAATGGGACAGTGGCCTTGTGTACATATGTACAGTACATTGTAATGCAATGTAGTTTGTGAACCAACACATTCCAGTCTACAGATGTATTAATGTTACAAACTAATACGAAATATATATATATATATATATATATATATATATATATATATATATATATATATATATATATATATCTGTACACACACACACACACACACACACACATATATATATATATATATATATGTGTGTGTGTTAAGTTGTACATTACTTTAAGAATGAAGACAGATACAGTTCTTTCTCTCTTTCAGTGGCTTTTATTAACTGCAGTACACACGTGCGGGAGCCTCATGGAAAGCACCAGGGCGACTCCCAGAACAAAGGAATAAACAAGCTTATATACTGGTGATATTGCTGACAGTACAAAATACAGGGCAATTAACCAATCAAAGGTTTACCTGTAAACATAAGACAATTCACATCATCATATCTCCAGGCAGAAGAGAGAATCGGATACACTTCCATAAAAGGCACATTTCCTGCTTTCCGGCAGACTCTTGTTTGTTCAGTATTTTTCCATTATTCACAGTTCAGATTTCACAGTACTCAGTACATCTCAGTTTATAAAAACTGTCACATACTCAATTCCCTTGAAACACATGCTTTGGCTGTTCATATTCTACAATCCCCCATTTGATGCTGTGTAAGCATCATCATTTAACCTGTCATACATTTGCCACAAATCTAGCATAACCATGCTACTAGTCTTTTCATCATTGAGAGACATTTTCATTTCATTATCTACAGTCATAGTTGCAGGCATATAAAATTTAGGCACTTTCTTCACAGTTTTTGAAGACATTCATTTCAAGATCAGTGCTTTGATTAGAAATAAGACAACGAAAGCAACAATTGCTAATACTGCAATTAACAAAATCAGCTTCAACAGTCCACCTCCCCAACCTGCGAACAGGTTGGTCAACCAAGCCCATGTTGAGCTATCAGCCTCTTTGGCCTCTGAGAGTTTGGAAATTCTCTGAATCAGTTCAAGGTGACTTTCAATTTCGTGCTGATTGTCAGGAATAAACGTACAGCACTCCTCCTGGATTAAAGCGCAAGTTCCTCCTTTCGCCGCTAGGGTGAAATCGAGAGCCATATGGTTTTGGACTACTACAGCCCTCATAGCAGTCAGTTCATCAGTTACAAGTTCTAAGGCAGAAAATGTAGCATTGCTCAAAATTACGAGCAGTTTAGATAACTTTCTCAGTTCCCAAATTGATTTCACTGCTTCGTATGATGGAATTATACCAGCCCATGATATTACATCATCACCCAGGTCCATATGGGACAGTCCTTTGGTACTAGCATGAGCTAAGTCATGATGATAGATCCATGAAGCATCAACTTGGCCTACTGTATTGGCAGGCTTCTTGACCTCTTGAACGTTCTGAATTTTTCCCTTAGGTAATGTAGATACATGTCGGATAGCTGGAACTAGGTAACCCAGGAAACAGCTGCCAGACCAGTTTCCTGGTAGCCATTTATATGCTTTTTTTCCGCACACAAAATAACAGTTCTCTACTTTAATGGTGATATTGATAGACTTAAAGTGATTCCCAGTATTCTGCCGCCCTTCAAACATTTTCCAGTAGACAGTTTCTATTTTCTGGGAAAAGTTAGCTATAGAGTTACAATTCTTAATATAGGTGAGAAATCTGTTACACAACCCCATGCAGTGCAGTTATATACCACTGTTTTGTTGCAATGGCTCCACCCTACTCTGGTTTTATCAAGTTTTTGAAAACACACAGTTCCATTTTGACGGACAGACAACTGTAATGCTACTTTGTATTTTGAAATAACTCTTGATGTGTCACAGATCAGATTCATCCAAGTCTCTTCATTCCCTAAAGGAACTATATTTAGCATCAATCCCCCATGAACCGTAGGAATGGCAGTGCAGATCCAGCAATTGGAGACATTAAGGGATGATGCATAAGTATATTTTATAGCTTGGTAGGTAATGAATGGTGGATGCCATGCAGTTCTTTTGGCATGAGGTGTTACTCTAGCAGAAAATAGAAATGGCCACAGTAGAAATATGAGAACAACAAAAATAACCACCAAAATAGCTGTACAGTACTTTTGTGGAAATGTTGGTTCCGGTTGAATTGTATTGAAATGGAGAAATGTTCCGATTGGAGAAATGTCAGACATTATCAGGTGCAGTTACAGTATGGCTTCGAGTACGGGAAGCAATAGGTGGAGAATCTGGAGCTGTGAAAGGTAGAGGTGTTTGATCTTCAGAAGGGACAACTTTCTTAACATGTGATATATGAATCCAGGTTGGTGAGCCTTGTAATCATACTGCTGAAGAGGTTGTCAATAGAACCAGGTAGGGCCCCTTCCAACGAGGTTGCAGTGCTGGTTTTCTGGAGAAAGACTTGACGTACACCCAATCGCCTGGTTGTAGTGCAGAAGACGTGAACGGATCAGGGTTATGTTGTGCCACTGCTACTTGGCAGTGATAACACTGTAAGGAAGAAACAAGAGAAGTGCAGTATACAATAACATCATGATCAAACGCATCATACTCAGAAAAGGGTGGTGGTGGAGTCATGGGCATGCGCATAGGACGGCCCATTAGAATTTCATGAGGAGAAAGACCTTTAGTAGGATGTACTTGAGCTCTCATAGAGAGCAAAGCTAGTGGTAAGGCATGTACCCAAGTGAGGCCTGTTTTAGTAGTAATTTTTCATAGTCTAGTTTTCAATGTTTGATTCATGCGCTCATTGATTCCAGATGCCTGGGCAATGAAATTTTAGAGTGATGCCCAACATAGTACACAGTGAGTCAATTAATTGAGCTGTAAAATGTGTTCCACAATCTGAATATATATAACAAGGAACACCAAATCGAGGTATAAATTCATAACAAAGTTTCTTAGCAACTGAGATAGCATCATTTTTCGCACAAGGGTATACTTCTAACCATCCAGAAAAAACATCAACAACAGTTAAAACATATTTAAGTATCTCAGTATGTTAAGTATGCTCAGTATCTGCATATACTAAGTAGTGGTTCAGGACATTGTCCTGCATGTGGTAGCTATTTGCTCAGTGTGTTTTTTATAATCTTTATAATATATATTTACCATCTCATAAGTGCTTACTCCTCTCTGTACTCTTCTTTTCTAGACCTAACACCACTCTTAAGTATTCAACTGTGGTACCACCTTTAACATTCTTATAAGAAAAGTGCAGTCCGCGTCTGAACTGTCTGCAAACAGCTACAGTTAACTTTGAGTATGTGTCTACCTGTTTGAGCCAATCTTCATTTTCCCCTGGAGAGCACTCTGCTTTGGCTGTAAGCAGCCCCCACCCCCACCCCACCACCACACACACACCCATCTTCCACTTTCTCTTATTCCCTTCTGTTAGCAAATAGTATCCATAACTGATCAATACTGTGTGTTTGTTAATTTAAACTATGACCACAGTAGCCTACTGATACAAGGTTATCCTGTTTTTCCACCTGAGAAATTAAGAAAAGACTTACAGTTTCAGAGCAGTCCTTGGTCAATTGTGATTGTTTCTTAACACATACTTGTCTTTGCTTTGTGATTGTTTCCAGCCCCTCATACAAGAACCTAACAGGGTTTCTACCCGCTTCGCTCCCCACCCTGCCCCCTATTACCTCCCGCCCCCAGTGGTCCCACCTTTATTGCACTCAAACCCCTCCCATCTTTCCAATAGCCAACCACAGTGCTAACCCAACACTACCTCCTCCATATTCCCTCTACTATCACACCTCCTCAACTAACATGTACAAGCATACCTTTCCTTTGCTCACTGCATGCACTCTCCTTGCATATCTTACATCCTACCAAAGCTCCATTATTCCCCCACTCAACCACTACAACTGTACTACTACTCACACCACCACTCATGTCTCACCCATACTCAGCTTCCCTCCCACCAGCTCAAGAACCATCCCTATGCACCCCCCACATATTTTACCAACTATATTACTCAAACGTAAAGCATCCCTACAACTTAACATAGTAACCCTTCCACCATACCTATTACCCACAGAGCACAATCATAAAGTTTCCCTTATAAACAAACACTGAGAAAACTAATAATCTCATGCATATCAAAACTAGCCCTAAGTGGAGACATCCACCCCAACCCTGGCCCTACCATCTCCAACCCCAATCCTCATAATCAGACTAGAAACCACAACTTCTCCCATATTACAGCCAATAGAAAGCCAAGTGACATCCTTCTACTAAGCCTAAATATTAGAAGTATATCCAACAAAGTCCATGAACTCCATGCCACCATAGACTTGTACTCCCCAGATATAGTCATCCTGACAGAAACCTGGCTAAAACCTCACATTACCAGTGAGCAAATACTCCCTACAGTTTACGGCATACTAAGAGTAGACCGGCTAAACAAAAAAAGGAGGTGGTGTAGCTATAATATTTAAACAGCATCTAAACATCCAGATCTTAAAATCATCAGCTCCACAAATAAGCAATGAAGAAATAATATATACCAACCTCAAAATTAACCAAAACAAAACCATCAACATAATTGGATGCTACTTCCCACCTGGCCAAAACATCCCTCCACTAGAAAACCTCCTCAGCTGGTCTACCCACCATCCCCCCAAGAAACTATCATCTTAGGTGATTTCAATATTGACTGGCAATCCTGTTCTGGCAACAATCCAACCCATCATGTACACCTTCATGGCTTCACCCAACTAGTCCAGTCACCAACAAGGATAAATAAAAACTCCAGCAAGCACACTACCCTGGATTGGATACTAGTCAGTAACACCCCCCAGTCATATATAACAGGCTGCTTATCAGATAGCCTCAGTGATCACTCCCCAACATTCCTACTCAAAAAATACCTGTACCAAGCTAAACCTGTCATCTATCATCAAATATGTAAAAAAATAAACTTTAACCCACTCACATTCATCTCATCCCTCAAAGAATGTAACTGGCATGCTCTAAAGTACCTCAGTCTAGATGCAGTTGAATTTTTTAATACTACCTTCCTGAACATCCTTAATTACCATGCCCCCATAAGATTTTCCAGAACCAAAGCACAACCCTCCCCATGGCTACAGAAAACCACTAAGTCAGAAATGAAAAACAGGGATAAAGCCTGGGAGCACTGGCGCAAAACCAAAACCCCCGCAGCTAGACAGAAATTCCTAGAACTACGCAATAGAGTCAAAAAGCTAATAAAACAGGACAAATTCCAATACTACCAGTCTGCCCTAGACTCCTCACAACACAGCCCCAAACAATTCTGGTCCTCCATAAACTCCATCCTCCACCCAGGTAAAGTCAGTACCCCTCCTCCTAACATCCCTCACTCCTCAGAAAATATTGCTACCTCATTCAACACACACTTCACCCAAACCATACTATCACTAGCTAAACAACACAACCCCCCTCCCCTCCAACCCACACCTTCAACTAGTAATCTCCCCACTGCCTTCTCTTTTCTCCTGTACCTACCTCCAACATAAAAAACTCTTAACTAAACTTAAACCCACCAAATTAGCAGCAGACAACCTCCCAAGTGAATACCTACAAATCGCAGCTGATGCTCTGGCCTACCAGTATCCATCTTGATTAACCAATCTCTGTCAGAAAGTTACGTTCCCACATTGTGGAAAGTCTCACATATAATTCCCCTCCACAAAGGCGGACCCTCTGCAGAACTAACCAATTACCGCCCCATAGCTATTCTCTCTCCACTCTCCAAAATATTAGAGAGATGCATACACTCTCAGGTCTCAGACTACCTCCTTACTAACAACCTCCTTTCCAGTACTCAGCATGGTTTCCGACCAAACCATAGCACCGCCACTGCCTTACTCTCCTTTACTAAAACTATCCTTCAGCATAAAAACAATGACTATCTCTCCTCTGCTACTTTCCTAGACCTATCTAAAGCATTTGACATGGTCCCACACAAACAACTTATCTCTGTCCTCAATAACCTATCCTTCTCACAATCAGTAACCAACTGGTTTCAGAGTTACCTGTCTGACCGCCAACAATCCGCTGTATGGCAGAATGACATATCTCCCCAACTACCTGTCTCCATAGGGGTTCCCCAAGGATTCATTCTTGGACCCCTACTTTTCTCTGTTTACACCAATGATCTAGCCTCTGCCACCAAACATGGCACATTCATCCAATACGCAGATGACTCGACCATCATCTGCTCAGCCCAGTCCCTACCCAAACTGCAAAAAGTCACACAGGAAGTCTTTTCCTCTGTTGAAACATGGTTATCCGATGCCCAATTAATACTCAACCCAAACAAAACTAAACTACTCATCTTCCAACCCACCAAACATACTCAAAACAACTCTCACTTTAACATCACAGCAAAAGACAACACCACTATATACCCAACTGAACACACCAAATTGCTAGGAGTGGAAATAGACAATAAACTAAAATTTGACATTCACATATCCATGACCATAAAAAGTCCACAAAAAACTAGGAGCATTATACAGAAATAAACAATTTCTCACCAAAGCAGCAATGATTTCAATAGCAAATTCCCACCTTATCTCCACCCCACTTTATGCCTCTCCAGTATATACCAACCTAAGGCAATGTGATCTAAACAAGCTAGAGACCTGCTACAACAAAATCGCCAAATTCGCCACAGGGGCATCCTACCGTAGTCACCACTGTCTCTCACTTGCTGAACTGGGCTGGCTTGAACTCCCTCACCTCCTTCAGTGGTATCAACTCTCACTCGCCCACAAACTAGTAAACCATTCACTAAATGTCCCATCCCTCCAGAATCTACTCCAACCCTATCACACCACCAGACCATTAAGATCCAGCAACAAAAATCACTTGCAGATCACTAAAGCCAATAGCTCTGCTCGTGAAGCACTATTCTCTTGCGCCATAGCCAAATTATGGAACTCACTCCCACCCACAATTACCTCCGTACCATCATGCACCAACTTCAAAACTTTATTAAAAGCGCACCTAAAAACATGCTGGCTATGCCCTTGCAACTCCCACTCTAATATCATCCACCCCATCAAACTACTACCTTTCTTTCCACTCCACTAACTACCTTGATTATAGCAAGCTCAGATGCTCATAAGCCTAGTACTTATTATACAGCAGGAACTTCTCATTGTTACATTTGTTAATGCCTGTTATGTACTTCACAGATAAAGATTCTAGTTGTCTACTGATGTACTATGTTCTTCATCTGTAAATATGTTGTAAGTAATTTCTATGTTAAATTGTTAATCGCTATGTAATCCAATGTAACTACTGTCTGTTTATTTTACTGTGGAGCTTTTCTCCCCAGGCCTCCGCTGAAAATGGACCCACGTCCAGTCGGACACTCCCGGTCAACAAATTTAAATAAATAAATAAATAATTTAAAATGTGCACAAAGTGGTAATTCAATAAAATCCCATTGCATAGCACAAAATGGTCCCAATGGTTTTGGTAAGGGTTGTGCGGGAGCCATTGTGCCTTTGGAAATATTGTACTGTAAGCAAATGGAGCATGTGCTCACAAAGTGTTGTGCAGAAGCAGAAAGCTTTGGGGCAAACCAATCCTTTTGGATTTGTTTTATTAAAGCTTGTACCCCAACATGGGCTGGCAAATGATAAACTTTAATGAGGGAATTTAGCATGGATAAGGGGCAGAACAATCTGCCATCTGGATGTTGCCAAATTAAATCAGAGCGTTTAAAACAATTTTGAGCCAGCCATGTTTATCTATCTGATTCTGAAACATCATTCTGTAAAGCTTTTAGCACTGTTTCATCAAAAGTTTTCATAGATTGTAACGGCTGCAGAAAGTGACCCTGAACAGTTTGTGAAAAAGCAGCCTGTTTAGCAGCCCAGTCAGCAAAATTATTGCCCTTACTTTCGAAAGTGTCATTAGATTGATGGGCTGCACATTTAACAACAGCAATTTCAGAAGGTAACAATAAGTCTTGTAATAAATTATTGATATAAAAATGTTTTTTAATGGGTGTTCCGGAGGATGTTAAGAACCCTCGTTCTTTCCATAATATGCCAAAATCATGAACAACACCATGGGCATAACGGGAATCAGTATAAATAGTAAGACTTGTCTTTAGCTAGTTTACATGCATGTGATAATGCCACTAATTCCGCGGCCTGTGCAGAGGCTCCTGTAGGTAATCGTGCTGATTGCAATACTTCAGTCGGTGTGCAGACTGACCAAGCAGCTTGGAATTTTCTGGAGTTTGTTCTTAAACAGGATCCATCAACGAAAAGAACTAAATCAGGATTTTGCAAAGGACTATCAAATAAATTCAACCTAGGAGAAAGAACAGTGTACACTAACACACAATCATGTGGTTCGCCCTCATCTGAGGTTGGTATTAAAGAGGCAGGGCTTAGTGGTGGGCAGCATTTAACTTGTAAAGCAGGATTTCCCATTAAACTTATCTCATACTTAGTAAGGCATGCATTTGAAAGATATTGTGTTTTAGTTTTCAGAAGTAAGGCTTGAACAGCATGCGGGACTGCTAGTACAGTGTCATGTCCCAGAGTTAGTGGAACTGCCATGTCTACCAAGACGGCAGCAGTTGCCACAGCCCATACTCAAGCTAGATAACCAGAAGCAACCGGATCCAATTGAGTGCTATAGTAAGCAATTGGTCGGTATCCTCCAGTGTGTTGCTGGGTTAAGAGACCCAGAGCAGTCTTATTTCGTTCACAACAAAAGAAAACGAAAGGTTTAGAATAGTCCGGTAACCCTAAGGCAGGAGGATTTACCAGGGCTATTTTGATTGCCTGAAAAGCCTCATCATGCTGTGACATCCAGGGTAGAGGGTCTGTAATGTCTTTTTTCAAGAGTTGCAACAGAGGGGTGGAAATTTCTGAAAAATTAGACACCCACTGTCTGCAGTACCCTGCTAGACCAAGGAACCCTCTAAGTTGCCTTTGGGTTACAGGACGTGGTGCATTTTGAATAGAACTGATACGGTTTGGGAGTATCCGATGAGAACCCATTTCAATAATGTGTCCCAAATACTGTACGTTGTCCTGACAATATTGTAGTTTTGATTTATTTACTTTAAATCCTCATGCGGCTACAAATTTTAACACTAAAAGAGAATCTTCCTTACAGGCGTTACTGTCTGGGGAGGCTATAAGTATATCGTCCACATACTGGACTAGAACTGAACGTGATGGTAGTTGTAAATCTTGTAATTGTCTATGCATTTCCCTTGAAAATAAATTTTGGGGATTCTACATATCCCTGGGGCAATCGGGTCCAAGTATACTGTTGACCTTTGTAGGTAAAAGCAAACAAATATTGACTATCAGAATGTACTGGAATAGAGAAAAAAGCTGATGAAATATCTATTACTGTAAAACATTTAGCTGTAGGTGGGATACAGCTTAAAATAGTAGCTGGGTTTGCCACAATTGGGAAGACAGGCATAACTGCTTTTGTTAACTTCCCGTAAATCCTGTACAAATCTGTAAGCTTATTTACCAGGTTTCTTTACTGGTAATATTGGAGTGTTACATGGGCTTGTGGTGGGTACTATTATCCCTTGCTGTGCTAGTGCAGAAATAACAGGGGCTATACCAGAGATATCCTCAGCCGTCAGAGAGTACTGTGGTACTCGCGGCAACTTTGCTCCAGGTTTTAGAGTTATTTTTACAGGGATAGCTGAAGTCAAAAATCCTACATCATTATTATGAGTTGTCCACAAGTAAGAGGGTAGGGAGTGTAAATCTTCATTTCTGTTAGAATCTGACTGAATACACATCGGTTGTAATGTGATGGTATCATCCAAGGCTGCTAAAGTAGTGTCCTGTTGGTCTTAAGGTACTTGGAGATAAATTCCATCAGCTGTGCAAAAAATGGTGGCCCCCATTTTGCAAAGCAAGTCTCTTCCTAATAAATTTAAAGGCTCTGAGGGTCCTACTAAAAACGCATGATTATCCTGCAATGGTTCCAAAGTTATTGGGACTGGGACGGTTTCAGAATACTCAATAGGTATACCGGAGACACCTACTCCTTTTGTCACTTTATTAGAAAGTGGAATATTCATGGCCGTTCTGCTAGTTAGCATAGATTTAGTCAGTCTGGTATCAATCAAGAATGGATATGGTTTATTTTTAACCAATAACATAACAAGTGGCCCGTCCTGATCCACAGGAAGGAAGGGGTACAACTGCTGTTGTTTCTGTTCAGGGAACCTTCATTGTGGTTGCTGTTGAGGGTTTGGCGTTCAGTTAGAATTCCATTGTTGTGGCGCCTCAGTGTATGGTGCAGGTTGTTCAGCCAAATATGGACACTCATTTTTCCAATGGCCTATCTGGCCACAGTTGAAACATTCAGTCTGATTACTGGGATTCTGGGGTTGGGTCGATTGTGTACCTTGATAGTTTTGTTTATTTTGAGCAGCTGGACTGTGACATCTACCCCCACCTTTTCCCCGCCCTCGTCCTCTACCTCGGTGACTGGGTTGGCCCAAAGCGTTACACATTTGAATTTGTGCTTGTACTAATTTTTCCTGTAAATCCTTTTTTTCTTTAGCCAAATGGTCAGATAGGCATTGTACTTGCTGAACTAACTCATGCAGACCCACACTAGGCCAATTCAAACATACTTCTTTTAATTTATCTCTCACTTGAGGGCGTAACCCATCCACAAAAGCAGCTGATAGCCCACTTTGTGCTGGCCCTTCGGTGGGCTATGGGTATCCGGAATATGCCTCAAAGGCATCAGTAAGTCATTGTAAGTATTCATCTATAGGGTCATCTTCTCTCTGTATGACTGACATAGTCTTAGACCAATTTGGGGTAGGTGGCACAATGACGATGATAGCATCAACTATTCATTGTCTGACTGCTTCAAAACCGTTTTCCCCTTGTGTGTTATGCTTTGGTATTGGGGTGGGGACATTAGCATGATTCCAGATACGTTTCATCAGATCAGCTGGAACAGCGTATTGGAGGACAGCTTTAACTTCTTCTATAGTAGGATTTTGTAAATATATGTGCCCAGCTAATACGCATTGAAACTTTGCTGGGTTATTACGAATGGGCGGAAGTGATTTAGTAATAGCTTGAAAATCAACTGCCGACCATGCCCTAGGTACGACTACAGTAGCCGGTTGTTCTGCATCTCTAGCATGTGCTGGATTTGGAACCTCCCTCAGTGGAAATACTCCTACTTCGTCTGATGAGCTCGTGCTCAAATCGGAAGTAAAGCTTTGATGAGATTTGTCTGGACTAATGTAACCATCCTTGTCCTTAATCACAATTGGGCATTGCTAATAATATTTACCCTTGTGTGAATATACAGTTTTCCTGTTTTGAGGTATTTTTGGCTGACCTGACCTAGGGTCAAAAAGCATTTGCACTTTTCTTTTGTGCTGTTTCTTTATCTTAGAGTGGGTTACTCTAGGGGATGATTTGCCTGTATCTATTTGGTCAGGTTGTTCTATAGCCAGGCGGCTAGACTGGCCTTCTATCACCTGATCTCCCCGTCTGGGGTCAGGAATGATTTGCTCTTCCCTCCGCCAGCGTTCACTCTGTATTGTGGAGCTGACAGTTCCATCTTGTAGTTGTGAAGGTTAATATTGCGGTGGAGGAGCCGTAGGGGGTGGGGGGAACCATGGATTATCATCTTCAGATGATTCAGGTATAAGTAATTTATTTAATTTTTGTACCGGATATAATCCCTTAAAGGGTGGTTCTTTTAAACATTTACCATTAGCTATATCTAGATTCTTAGTAGTTTGTCGCAGTTCCTTTATCTGCTCTTTTAACCTTTGTTGACTATCCTTAAGACTACTAACGACCGAATCTTTTTCTCGTTCTTTAGCCTCACACATCCAATCATTAAAAGCTGCCCAGCACAACCCTGGTATTTTTCCTTTCTTTTTTAACTTTTTTCGTAAATTAGTCAGAACATCTTTATTAAAACTGCCATTTTCCAGAAAAGCAAGATCGCCGTCATCCTTAGTAAGGGCGATCCATTGATCTAAAAACATACAACTGCCCCGGGACACCCGATAAAACATATAACCAGCTGGTGTACCTTTTTCTGGCTCATTTATTTTTCCTGCACTTGCTCCCATTTGCACTCAATACCCCACTATCACTCAATAAGCTATACCCGTTTACCATAGGTTTAGCTAACGCGTTATGAAAACGTCTTGTTACCCCACTCACACACAATAAGCTATACCTGTTTAACACAAGTTTAGCTAAGGCGTTATAAAAATGTCTTATTACCACACTCTCAAACAATGAGCTATACCTGTTTAACACAGGTTTAGCTAAGGTGTTATAAAAATGTCTTATTACCCTGCTATCATTCCTCCTTTCATACGTATGATGCCAGTATTTTCCGTATTAACCTCACTCTCATACTGTGCATTCAAAGCAGAAAAGAAATGCATGCCACTTACCTTAAAATGACTGAAGGAGAGAAATCATAACTTTGTCAGAAAAAAAAATTTGTTCATAAAACTTTAGAAAGCAGACAGGGACAGAAAAATGAAAGAAATACTACAGAAACAGAAAAATCTGTTGTGGGCTCTTTTAGCAGTATTTCGTTCAGTTCTTGACTGCTGCAGCTTGCTCTTAATTCAGATCCGAGTAAACGGCACCAATTGTTAAGTTGTACATTACTTTAAGAATGAAGACAGATACAGTTCTTTGTCTCTTTCAGTGGCTTTTATTAACTGCAGTACACACGTGCGGGAGCCTCATGGAAAGCACCAGGGAGACTCCCAGAACAAAGGAATAAACAAGCTTATACACTGGCGATATTGCTGACAGTACAAAAATATAAAACTGAACCAATTAGATCACTATACAGGGAAATTAACCAATCAAAGGTTTACCTGTAAACATAAGACAATTCACATCATCATATCTCCAGGCAGAAGAGAGAATCGGATACACTTTCATAAAAGGCACATTTCCTGCTTTCAGGCAGACTCTTGTTTGTTCAGTATTTTTCCAATATTCACAGTTTAGAGTTCACAGTACTCAGTACATCTCAGTTTATACAAACTGTCACATACTCAATTCTCTTGAAACACATGCTTTGGCTGTTCATATTCTACATATATATTATACAGTTACAGCAATAGCCATATATATAAGCATCTATGAACACACTTCGTGACACAGAAGCACTCCAAAGGAATTGGAGTGTACACAAAACACATGCAGCTCTGGTATTATAACAATTAATATTAACCTAAGTCACCATAGAAGGGGTGGTTGTTGTGTATGTGAAGATTGGGGTGGGGGAGGAATGATGGGTAATGCAATGATGCATCAAGGAGGGCCTGGGTCAGATGTCCAATCAGTGAACTGGAGGGGCATACATGGAGTATGGGGACAATATAAAAAGGACACAAAGCATGAACCTTACTAATTCATAATACACCCTGATATGTCACATTGCAACACCTACTTTCACAAATATAGGAACATTAACATGTATCAGATATATATACAGCAACTGATTGTCACATATGTTTTCAGTAGTGAGGAATGTCTGCAGTGCAATATATATTCTAAACACCATGACATTCGTGCATATCTCAGATGCCTTAGTGGTAAGGTCAGTGACAGTGGTGTTCATGGTCCCGGGTTCAAGGGCTGTTAGGTTATTTTGAGGGCCAGAATAAGGGCTTTTGGATGCAGGTGGATTAAAGCACTCTTATGCAGTTGTAAGCGAGTTTCCACGTGTTTGCGCAATGGTAAGCAGTGCTGCAACATGGTAAACGGAGAAGCACTTCACACGTTTGACCTTTGCTTAATGTCATGCAAACCATGGGCAAACCTGCTCACAACCACATAAATGTGCATTATTCACAGTTTCCCTACCACTGCCTACTCTGAGAGGTAAAATAATAACACCTTCCAGGAGTAGAACCCGGAACCATGTACTCCATCCTCTGATTAACCTAACACTAAGCTACCTGGGATGTACCTTTCCCAGTTGTGTATGCAGACAGGTTAAAATACAAAAGGGAGAAATGTGTTGAAATAGGACAACCTGCCATGTACCCAATTAAAGGTGTTCACTCATATATAGATATATATGAGAGAGAGAGAGAGAGATACATAGAGACATGTCGATATATACAGGTCTACATATATATGTAGATATGTAGATAGGTTAGAAACATCTACACATCTATGGAGGTACAGATAAACATATGCAATAATGTATATATCTATATACACACACACACACATATATATATATATATATATATATATATATATATATATATATATATATACACACACACACACACACACACACACACACACACACACACACACACACATACATACATGTCTGTAGACAGCATCCGAAGTGGTCATATCTGAGTATAACATGGACCATAGCAATCACATATTCCACCCCCCCAAACAATATGAACATAACATATGAAGAGTATAGGCCAATACACTAATACAAATATGTTCTATGGACACAGTCACCAACACAACTGCATTGACTGCAAATATCCATGACAGAATTACACAGACAGCTTTCATTTTGCAAATCTTTATTACATTCCAATGTATTGCCAAAAGAATTCAAGGACTAACAGTACCTGCATGCTATACAGGATGCATTTATTAGTGCCTTAATGAATCAGCCTGCATTTACCATAGTATTAGTCCACTAAGGGATAGGTGTTCACATAGGGAAAGAACACCCACACACATATAGATGTTGCATAAAAGGGGTTCCTACACACCTGCATGTGCTATGTACACTCTACAACATCTACCCCACAACCAAAATAATTACATCAATACATACTGTCATACCATAACCCATTATGCAATTGCTGTACAAAATCTGCTGAAACCTTAACATACCTGGGCACAAACACACTAACATGGCCCTATGTGAAATAGTTGTCGTTATACAATTGAGCAGCTGCTGATGTAACAGCGTTTGTATGAACTAATCCCGTTTCAGAGGGTTGAAAGGTTCATACACCAGGAAGTTTTACCTTGTACTGAGTATTAGCACAGTATGATACACAGTGACACCAAACTCTGGTAAGCACACTGTAAACCCCCTAACATTATATGCATAGCTATGCAGCCTTGAGCTGGTCAAACAACATGGCCAGACTGACACATATGCAGAAGTATTAGGTACAGACAAACCCTGCACAAGTAGCAATGTTCAGAAATATAACAGCAGTACTCACATTTAGACCAACTCCTCTAGGCATTACCCACAATATATTACTGTTCGTCTCAATACAACTGTTGCAATAGATTCCAAACAAAACCTCCACACTCTCTTCCTCACAAGTAAGGCAAAGGGGACAACGCCCAAGTGGAGTACTCAATTATACTCCACAGTAGCCATGGTATTGGCTAAGGCAGTAGCAGCGCAGCTGATGTGCATGTAATTAGCTACTTAGGAACACCAATTGGCCATCGGGATAGCACATTTTACTTATCTGTAACTATAAAAAGTTGTCTTGTCACACATTCAAACGATCTGTATCTACCTGTAGGACAGTACAAAACACTAAAAGATGAACCAAAAATGAGTAGTACACTAGCTAATAACACCTCCGATTATTAAGACGGTATGTATAACATGTAGTATGTCTGTGTATGTAGTATCTGTACTGTAAGAATTACACTGTAATCAATGCATATAGTGGAAATAGCTATCTTGTAGTGATGTATTGTTGAGCAGTAGTAATGCTTGCAGTATTCTATATGTGTACTGCTGTAGGTCACACAGTACACTCCACATACACCACAAGGGATGCTATAGGCTTGGAACCCACTAATTATCTTCCGGCCACTGTCAGTGTCAGGATTGGTCCAACAAGTATGTGCTATAACCGGGGATAGTATATGTTGATATATAGTAACAGTTGACATATGTATGGGTGTACAAGTAAGATGAACATGTTAAAGGTGGGCTTACCGTGCAAATATGGTGTGCATTGTGGGATAGTGTGCCAATAACTGTGTAATGTATAGTATTCTAGGCAGATCTGTATTCTATTCTACATAGCAATTCTGTATTTATAATTCAGTAGTTATGTCTGTTGGCAATTACAATACTCACTGACAGGATACATAACATTAGTATTCATCTGACAGGTTAGCAGCATGATAGCAAAGATAATTGTAATATCCACCTCCTCTGTATCATTTGCAGGCAATAACAGTTGTGCATGTATACGTTATGCAAATGTGTAGTGACCCTTGTTACAGGGCTGGGCCAAATGGCTATGTGCACACCTACATAGAGTAGATATTGAGAGTACAGACACACTGGTTGAACTACCAGGTTTGTGTAGCCAAACCTAACAGCCACCTGCACATACTGTATGTAAGGTAGTGCACAGCACTGGTAATTAAACAGGTTGCGCATCATCTTTAACTCCAGTGTAACATCTGCAGTAGGAGTGTAAGATGTAGGAGACAGCTGCCCATGTGTAATAGCCGCATCATAGGTGATGGCTCACACTATCTGATTATATCCTGATCATGTTGATAGTGGCATCACAGCCTGTTGATACATGATTCTGTTTGGGGAGTGGGTGTCTGTGCCCAACAGAGTTCATGGCCCTGGTGGATATGTGAGTATATACCCAGAGAAAGAAACAGACCTGTAGACAGATGCATCATCTGTAATCAACTGACAGGATATGGTGTGCTCCTCAGAGGAGGTCTGCTGCTAAGGGTAGCTACAATGTTTCCGTAATAGCCAGTGTTGTCACGTCCATAACATAAATATTTACATGTGAGCATCACTGTCTAAAACATCTTCATAGGCAATACGTAAACTAAATACAGTACTTGGTACTTGTAGTACTGACTGCTCATACAGGCATGTCCACCAGTCAGTTACTGGTGTTTCCTAATGTCAGATTTGTGTATGTGGCCATCCTGGGGGAATGTAATCTCTATGCCATGTACACTGCCAGACCCATCTAACACTATGACCCACACATTGTCTGGGATGCAGCTACAGGGGTAAGCTGGAAGGCAGCCCAGTCTACAGCCATGACTGGACTGGACAGTCATGAGGTGTAGGTTAACACATGCAGCTCATCAACACAACCAACACATACCCTTACCAGAACACAGTAAGGACACCCATAAACACAACCGTAAATCACACACATTCACAGGTGCATCTAAGTATCTGGCCAAATAAGTGACCCCCCCCAAGCAGGAAGAGACAAACTGTATGACATAGTTTGCATAATTGTGCCACACCTCTGAACACATGACTGGAAACATGCCCAACAGTACTCATTTGTGAATGCAAACTCTAGCACTATGTTACACACCAACCTATATGAGGGCATACATACTGTCAGCTGCCTGTCTGACATGATTAGCCACATACTCATACACTCAGACCATCTTTTGACCTATACACATGGCTCTGGCATATTCCATGTTGTTGTGCAGGACCTGTGATGCAGTAGCCTAGACAGCATAGAAACACATGTAGGAACTGTCATCTTGTAGGCCATGCAGGTATGTCCTAAGGCCTGCATAGCATTCTGCCATTGGCCAGAATGATACTGCAGTACAGGGAAAAAAGAATTGTATTCCACAATTGTCTAGTGTAGTGGTAGTGGTGCATGTTGCAGTGTATCCAGTCTCTGTTGCCCTGGGATAACATGGTTGACAGACCATGATGCTTTGCAAGACAGGGCCTGCACCTGTCACC
The DNA here is from genome assembly GCF_019279795.1 of Protopterus annectens. Classification (NCBI taxonomy): domain Eukaryota; kingdom Metazoa; phylum Chordata; order Ceratodontiformes; family Protopteridae; genus Protopterus; species Protopterus annectens. The sequence continues at coordinate 1,319,093,602 of NC_056747.1, read as the reverse complement.
CCTGGGAATCTGGATACAGCCTAGGGCTCATGCTTCCCCTATAGTGCTATCAGCATGCACAGTTCAGGTGAGGGTCCACTACTGTTACAGGGACAGCCAAGCAATACACTGCATGTCTCGCTACACAATGATACATGTCAGAAACACTATACAGACACACATATGTCAATCCCTATCATGGAGAACATATCTGTGCAGTGGCTGAGACATGTTTCAATGCTCCGGAGAGCACACCTGCATGACCATGTTATAACACATACCTCACCTTTTGCCCATTATCCTTTATTGGAACACACGAGCCACTGGTGTGTCCATATTCCTGAAGGATATGTACACCCCCACGCTAATTGCACTTGCATAACATCAGATGCATTATGCTGAGCAACTACTGTTGTGCCACAGTGGAATTCAAAATGCACCTTGAGACAGATCACCCACCAGGCCGCTGACTTCCCAACTGTCATAATGTGCTGTAATGGGGAAGATTAGTTCTGAGACAGAACCATAATATTGGCTACTCTCAAATATTCCATTATAAACTGTGAAGACTCTTCATGTACCAACACCTGAGCTCAATGCATGTTGGATTCCATCGACCCCACTGACCTGGATCACAGTAGTCACACAAACAGGGCTAACAGTATGCTACACATAGTTAGTCTCCAATGCCAATGTTATGTTCCCTAAGAGCCAAGTGGTGAGTGCCATGGCACCCATGCAGATGGACAATGCATATGCAAATGCTGAATCCTACACAAATGAACCTTAAGCAGTCACATATGTGCAGTGATTGTGTCATTGAAATAGAACCAGGAGTCAACCCAACACAAACAAGTAGGCAAACCGGTGGTACCATGCTTTAAACTGTACCACAGAAGGTAGTAACTGTTGCAAGAGTGAACACACATGAGTGTAGGTGATCCCTTGTCAGCCTCAGTAAGATGCAGATACACCATATAAAACCACGCAAAGCTACAGTGAAACCAATCAGCCACATATTATGAGGCCAAGCACATAGCATTCTATAGCTGTGTTGTTAATCGTAATGGCAATGGCAAGACCTGCCGTGCTGCACAGCACTATGGCATGGGAAGTACTGCACCTACAAGAATAGCACCTGCTCATCCAGATAGGGTCTAGGAGAACCTAAACCCACTCCCATCTCCCCCCACCCCCAACAGGCACACTTAGTAATATATCCATGTACACTACAGGGCCCCTGTACTAACGACTATGCAGGTACAAGCTGCACTTACTAATGACATACATACAGCTTTCATGGGACCTGTCAACATCCCAGGGTGTATCCTACACAAATGTAAGAACATTCAGCTATCCACATACACATCATGTTCAATCATAGCTCTATGTCAGACTGTGTACACACTGAATGGTGCACAGCAACAGTTATCACACCCCACAAAGGGAGAGACATCATTGATAATGGGACATAGTGCACAACTACCCTGCTGAGTCTGGTCTGTACCTCCATGAACCATGGTCAGCATAATTGATGTACTCGGTACAGATGTAGATGACAGTAGGGTTGATTCACACTGCATATCATGACCTTGCCAGGTCGTAGGACACCATCACCCATACTGTCTTCCAGCTACACTCAGTAAACTAGGTGTATATTCCTATGTCACAGGAGTGGTTGGCAACTGGACTGCTGGCAGAACCCACATTACAGAAGGTGTCTGACAAATACACGCACATCAAACCAGTGCCAGCCACAGTAATACAGGGGTCATTCCTGGTACTCCCCCTCTTTGGTATCTATACCACATAGACTTACACAGAAGGCATCAGCCTATTGATGTCTGCAAATGACTATGAACTAGGAGCAATAGTCGACTCATTGTGTGTTGCGTTCAATATACAGAAGGGCTTTAGTGTGTTAGATGTGTGGTGTGTGATGTATGGCCACATTCAGACAGCTAAGTATTGCATTGTCATCCCCTATGTTACAACCCTGTACCTAACTAACCTAACTGTGTGTACGGGATGCAGCTGGACAGTACTTCCCTTTGATAGTTACGTCACCACAAAAGACAAGTAGTTGTATGTGGCACCTCTAATCACGACAGGGTGCCATCCAGGAATATAGAGATAACTGCTCAGCCATACTCAACACCCATGTGACCCATAATAGATCACATATTTCCTTTAAGAGTTATTGCCCATGTGTAGATGGCCTACACTGCCCTTCACAATCCCTAGCTGCACTATGTAGCATGCAGCCTACCCCGAATAAAGCCATGTCTAACCCAGAGGTGCTGGACATGCTACACTTAACACATCCTGATCCCAAATAAACACATACATCATGGACTTCCACCTTTCTAGTACAAGGATCACAACATGCCTGACAGATCCCTGTCTGATACACCTAACATACTCTTGCCATACTGTGCATCCCTGTCCAGCGAAGCTGCACTTCGCTCCTCTCTGTGACATGGTGTGATGACTGCATGCCAAATATATCAGTAACCATGTGAATCAGTTGTGTGGCACTGCTTGAACTGGCCACTGAAAATTACCTGTCTGTTGCCTACAGCTAAGTAACATGTCTGCCTTGGCTCATAAATGGCCCAGGGCATATAGCCTACCACATCACTATGACCATACATGCCATAGTTGATATCCAACCCTGCAAAACCATCAGGTTAGCTATTGTCTCATGTGTTACACATGTGCAACACAGGCAATACATGGCAGGATGCTACACAGCTGTACAGTGCCATGTAGATGTATATGGCAAAACACATACATGCTTGCAAGTCTGCAGGGTCACAGGTCATGTTCCTAACGGCTATGTATGACTATATATATTGCATATACACAGCATTAAGGTCAATTGCATTAATTTGAACACATCCAGGCATGTGCTGATAGGTAAAGACACCACTACAGGCAAACAGACATGCCCATGTCAAGACAACATCCACATGGTGTATGAGCAATGACATCACATGACACACACATATGTGGTGATAACATAACATCACCAGTAGGTGTCAAATGTGTGAGACTTATAAATGTCAGTGGTGTTAGTGTCATGTAGATTTCCAAAGACGTATTTGTAATCTTAATAAATGTGATACACATGTATGTTCAGCTGTACTGCTGTACTTCTCTGTGAGTTACTGTGACCTGTCTCCATCGTTATGTCTTCCAGATATGCCACGTAGCCGACTGCCACCATACAGCCGTTTGGAGGATGAGGTCTTCATCCCATACCTCCTTGACAACTACACGACGCTCTTCAGCCATGTGCCACAGGATGCACAGCAGCGGGATGCCCTGTGGGAGGAACTGTGCAGGAGGGTAAATGATGTTGGCAGACACAATCACACCTATCAGCATGTGCGCCGACACTGCACTGACCAGATAAGATGGGTGAAACAACATGCCAATGCAATAGCTAGGGAACAAGGAGCAACAGTGGAGGGTCACTCACCCAGCCCCCACTCACACGTACCAAGGAGCTACTGGCCAACCTGGGGACACCTGCAGACCTCCATCCACAAGCGTTAGCTGGTATTGTGGAGGTGGGTGTCTCTCAAACACTGAGCCTGGAGTTGCCTGGTAAGTCACTACTGCACATAAAACACAACCTTATATCACATAGTTACATGTGTTACTGTACAATATGTAATGTAACATCATATGCAAGGCATGTATGCACACATGCCACATAATATAGTCTGCTACTCTATGTATGCACATATGTGCATACTCCATACTGGCTTATGTGCTAACATAGACATTGCACCCTGTAGCTACCACACAGGTGTGGATAATGTTCTTACTGTTGTGACACCCCTGTTTAGGTACCTCTGGCATTTTGCAGTGACAGCAGCCTGTGTCAGGTGAGATTGTTATTATTTACCAGGCTTGATAATGCACGGAACATATTAATTGCATGCTATCTGCCATAACACACGCACACATAATGTATGGTGGTCCTGGTAATGGACACTGGTCAGACCTGCAATGCATCACACTGTTTACCTATGTGAAACAATTGAAGACTATATGAAACACCTACACTAAACCTTCCAAACTGTCATTGCCAGATGTGTGGAAAACATTGAATACAATGGTGGAGGTGTGTTCCACTGTAGGGATAGGTACTACATATCAGCATTACACATGTTAGGAATACGAACAGTACTGTACAGAGAGCATATGTGTGCACACACTAAATGTGTTGGAGCTGGAGTATGCCTGGCCCACAGGATACACCCTTGTGGAGTATACCCTTGCTATGAATGTCACACAATGTCATGTGCTATCAGACATCTCCATGACATGTAGTGGGCTGACTGCAACACTGCTCAACTATCCTCCAAAACATGTCTCACATCCCATACATACCACCCTTTGTCTGCATAACCCTGTCCTCAGTGGAGCATATGACATCTATGGGTGTATGTCATATGGGATAACACTGACATGTGAAATAAGATGGCCATCACAACCATTGGACTGCACATGTGTACACATGGCCATGGAGGATGGCCAGAGACATGAAGCAAAACACACAGTAAAAGTGATGTACATGTGTGTACACCCTGTTGTACATTGGCTCGACACAATACAACTATGGCCTTTGTGTAATGGTGATATTGCAGATGTGAAACACTAAACATCATACAGACCTGTGCACAGCTTGTGTAGGCATAACATGAAACCACCACATAACATGTCTTGAACATCTGGAGTGTTTCATGACATGGAAGCATTCACCTATACAGTATCCAAAGACATACATGTGTAGCACAATATACACATACATCCACATCAAGCCACAGATACAGTAGATTCACCTTGCTGGTGACAGACATCACTGTCATGCCTGCTCCTCATGTGTGTGTGTTACACAGATGGCATGTGAGACATAGAGAACTTGTAAGTTAGCCATGTGTGGGCATAGTTGTCAGGTATCGGTAATATGGTTGTAGATGTGCAGGGGTATCATCCGTATACCCTTCTGTGACCTGTGTCACACATTCCACATTAGGCTTCATTATGTATACACCTCTGTGACGTGGGTCACATTCCACATTAGATATGTATTGTATGTGAACATAGTCATGGCTATGAACCATGTCAGTAGCTCACACTGTATAGCAATTGTAAAGCCACATGATGCCCTGCAATGGCTATGCACATCAGCTCGATGTGCAGTATGTCCCTGGATATTTGTAAGGTGGACAGACAACATTGCGTCAGCTGTATAACACATCCCTGCATTGGGACACCATTACCGTACTGTAGATTGGAAAGGACACCATTGTGTTACACATGTATGCATGCCATTCAACACGTCAGCAGAAGACATGTCATACTACATGTGAAGGTCATAAGCCACACAGCAGGCATGTGTACTGTAAACCTGTGCTGGTCTGTGGAACCATTGCAAAGTAGGGACAGCCATGTCAAACATGTGTGTACAGCCACATGAACAATGTCTACACTCAGCTCAGGGGTAGGCAGAATAATGTTGTACAGACATGCACTGCTTTGGGGGAGATATGCAAGCTAGGGCTCAGGCAAACATAGTATGCAGTCAACATACCCTACTGCTCATGTCCTCACACATAGGGGCAGTGGCCAGCACAAAGCATCAGTGGCAGATGTACAAAGGTCAGCAATGGTCTGTTAACATGTGGTGTATGTTGCACACACCATGGCAGTGCAGTGCAATGGTGCAATGTGTATGCATTGTGTTGCAGGTATGGGGCATAGGCTACTAACACAAATGGTGCAATACAGGTATGTATGCTAACCACCACTATAATTATGTAAGGTGTATGCCGTCTACAATACCACATGCATACTGTTGTGTGCAACTCAGGAATGTATAATGACTACCACTATAATTGCCTAAGCTGAAACTATAATTGTCTAATTTGAATGCCATCTGCCATATCACCTGCATGTAGTGTGTGTCTGTGTGTGTCTGTCTGTGTGTGTCTCTGTCTGTGTGTGTCTCTGTCTGTGTATGTCTCTGTCTGTGTGTCTGTGTGTGTCTGTCTGTCTGTGTGTGTCTCTGTCTGTGTATGTCTCTGTCCTTGTGTCTATGTGTGTCTCTGTCTGTCTGTGTGTGTCTGGTATAACTTGTAATGTACAGTTCTTGTCTTCCCCTCACAGATGTTGATGTAAGTGCATTGCCCTCCTGCGGTCCACCTGATGTTAGTGTCACCACAGACTCTAGCAGTGATGATGATAGTATGATTGAGGCACAGGCAGGGTTGTCAGGGGCTGACTCTGTGCCATTGGTTGCCATTTCACCTGTCTCCCCCTCATCCTCACACACAGTTCCCCTACCTGCACATACCCCATCACCACCAGCCATAGAGGAAGGACAGTTGGCGGTTGGTAGCATGGAACAGGGAAGTGTGGTGACTATGGAAGGGTTGCCTGCACGCCATGCTCCCAGTCAACAGACTGGTGATGTCCCACACAGGCATGTGCCCAGCGCTGCTCGTAGGAGGACCACTGGCCAACGTGGCCCTGCAGGACTAAGCACATCAGCTGGAGTCACTAGACGCATGTTTCGGGCTGTAATGGTGGCACAGGCATGTGCTGAACAGCACAACATAGATGGTCTGAGGCTTCAGAGGGCTGCTGTCCATTCATTAACTGACAACATCCAGGCACTTGCAAATGCTCACCATCATCTTGCAGATGTTTTGGATAGACAATTGGGGACATGCTGGGAAGTCCTTGACCATGGAATGTAAATCCTTGGGAGTGGAATGTCTGTGCTGGAACATCTGGTGGGAGTGAGGCACCAGGCATGTGGATGTAGACCAGCTACATCACCTGCTGAAGGTCTATGTGAGCATGCTACTGTGCATGCCCACTCCCATAGTGGCGGTAGCAGCAGCAGTGCTGCTGGTGCTGTCCAGTCCACACCAGGATACAGCAGGCCATGTGCATGTGGTCCTGGATGGTCCCAACAGGGACACAATTCCAGTGGACATGTGTCATCAGATGGTACCCAATCAGGACCTCTGTCTGGTAGTGCCCGTGCAACCCCTAGCAGGCACAGGTCATGTGGCCATGGCCGGACACCGTGAACTGTGACGCCTGCCTTGTGCAGTCTGCAGCTGTCAGTATTACCCCTTTGTAGGCCAGCCTCATGCCAGACCTGTGTGCATGCATACACACACACTGGAAACAAATGTAGGGCACCTCAACACACACATACATAACATGCACACATGCCCAGTGATATCACAGGCCCTAACACACACCCATGATGTCATCCAGTGGCACTGTCTAGGCCTCTGGCAAACATTATCACCCTGTGCATATGGTAATGCCTGTGCCACATCCCTGTCATCCACACCATCGGTGCAGGGACATGTTCATATGGTCTAATGCACAGGGAGAACATGCTAAGTAGACAATTGTAGATTAATATTGTTGAGTAGTGTTGACAGGCAGCAGTCATAACATGTATTGCAGTTTTAGAATGCATTTTGTACATTTGACAGCATGTATCATGTGTAACAACACTAACAACATGTTGATCTTGACATTCTGCCTTCCTCTTTCAGGTGTAGTTGCATGTGCCAGGGGATGTTGGTGTCTGCGGGAATCCCATATGTACATGTTGACTACCCACAGGTCAGTATGACAATACCTGCATGCACTTTGTAGCTTCCACATTACAGTTATATTCTCTCATGTTTCAATTATGTTTACTGTTCTAATGATCCAAGAGCATGATAGCTGTGTAGTAGGCTACTGTGTTCAGAGCCGTCACATCCATAGTGGGTGACATCACAGGTATAGTTACCTGGAGCGCGGAGTGGGTAAAAGTGTGATATGCTGGATGGCAAGGGTAAAGGCCAGTGGAAATAGTGGCTTCTCATTGGGAAGCAGTAATACCCACTGCCATGACAGCATGCAAACACAGACACATCCACACACTCAGGGATTCCAGACACAGTAACATACACTCACACAGTTGCCAGTGTTCGGATGAGAACCCCTGCCTATGTGCATATCATCATTATAGTACTACGCAATTGCAAGATGCACCACAGAGATTACACATAAACAGGTAGTTGGAATGCCTACGTTTGAGGACATCGATAGGTATACTACAGTGTGGTGAGTTTATGTGGGGAGGGGGGGTCCATCAGTAGGCTATGTAACAGCAGGTCACACCCCAGGGCATACATGTTAACAGGCAGTTAGTATGCCCATCTACGATTGATGTTATCAACAGGGATGCTAGACTGCTTTGAGTGGATGGGGGGAGGGGGCATTACCATTTCACTATGGTAAAATACAGCCTCACTTCAGAAACTGGACAGCCATACACACGGACAGCAGTACACACACACACACACACACACACACACACACACACACACACACACCGGCATTCATAAAGATATATACCTTTGTCACACACATACAGACTCTTTAAATGTGTGAGGTTTAACCACCTGCCTATGGCTTTCTTTCTACACTTCACTTTGTAGTGGTGTCCCCAACAGTGTTCAGGATAACATGCGGGATGTATTCCCAACCATACGTGACATATATGGACATACACCCACAAATGCCAGTACTGTGAATCAAACACATGGCTATCTCATGATAGGTACTGCAGCAGTACAGCACTATCACATCTGGTACAATGCTTACTGACTCTTTCCTTTGACAACTGTGCTGATATATGCACAATATATGCACAGGGGAGGTATTACTGTTACAGGTGTCATGAGGTTTGCCTTCGGTGTCACTCTTACAGCATTCTACATTGTCTGTCTTCCACTTCAATTAACAAAACCTGACCTTAGCAGGTACATGGGTTATTGTAGGACTGGTTGTAACACATCAGTGAGCTATCCTCAGTAATCATTCATCTGCAAAAAAGCCCCACCACTTAGTAGTCATGTCCAAACATCTGTCCATACCTCATCTACGGCTTACTGTACTTAGAGCATATCACCATATACAGTTGGCAATGCTGAGGCTGTATTGCAACAGCATGATGTACTAAGAAAACAGTCACCTTCAGACATCAGACAAAGCACACACATGGAATCTACACAAACAGCAATACATGAACACATATGCGGTCTACATCAGTACGTGCACTAGCAGGTCAAGAGGATACATTCCACACCTTCCCCACTCCATGTGTGAAACATAGCTGAGCATTACACCATAATGGATGTTGTATTCATGTACTGGTAGGACACCACCACTTACACTGAGTAGCCAAGTGTACATATATTACAGCAGCACATATCAGCATGGCACACACAGCATTATTCCATATCATGCTCCTACAAACTGTTACTTGACAGTGCCATGGTGAGGCCAGGGCACTCTAATGGTAAACAGTGAGCACATCATATTTGCCACACACCTCATGTGTACTGGAAGAGTGCCAGCAATGTGCTCTGATAGAGCTAGGCAGTACACTCATTCAAGCATGTGCGAGGTCTGTGGCTTGTAAACATCTCACCCCAGCATGTACTGGCTATTGTGGTGCTAAGGCTAACATCCAGACAGCACAAAGCATGCATGGCTTGCAATTGTTGATATGGGGTATATGTAGGAGCTGTGGCCACACATGGCTGTACACGTCATTAACATATCACCTGTGACTACTCAGGAACATACAGTGCAGAGCTGGATTTCCCTGAGTCTGTCAATACAGGCCTTGTGTAGGTCCTATGGTCCTGTTATTTGGGTATGTTTGTCGGCATTGCATTAGATGGACATGTCTAAAGACATACATGCCACATGGGGTGTTGTATGATATGATATGTGTCATGGGTGACCAGTAGAGAGGGGATATTACCTCTGTCAACATAGATATCGAACCTTATGTACTGTTAGCATGCTATCTGCCATGTGCATGAGTGTGAAATGTACATATCCAGGGCAGGTACGGTTAGGTCATATCCAACCATGTGGATGTTGTTTACTGTTGTAGAGCAACAGCTGACCATGATAATGCTGACAACATCCAAGGGACCCTGGTATGTGTACAACTGAGCAGGTTACAAACAGTGGTATCATTGCATTGCATAACACATTATGCAGCTGTGTCTGTACATGGGTACATTGCACAGTTGATGTAGGCCTAGGTACAGTCCCTCAATTGAGGGTTATCTGGTGGTCTACCATACTATGTCATACCACATATGGATGTGTGTTGGTAGTCTGGGAACAAGGTGGTGGATGTATATGAGGATACAACCTAGAATGCAACATTTGCCACTGTCACCTGTACCTGACTCATCTGTGATGAGTTATGTCAGAGTAGTGGTCTTTACATGTGAGTAGCCTTTATGAATATGTGTACATCACCACCTGGTATGGTCCATACCACTGTTATGGCCCACATGTCTGGATCGAAGTTATATGGTGGTAGTACAATTGTGCACTACAGAGCCTTCAGCCAGGTGTTCCTCACTGCACAGATGTCGGTATTCCCCATTGTAGGTTCTACATTGAGCAAATGGATTACTAAAGCCCCACATCTAGCACGGGTTAGCATAGGCATCCAATGCAATTGTCATGTAGGTGTTAGGGTGTTACTTCTGTGTGTAGAACATTTGCCTTAGAATGCGGCTATATGGGTAAATGCAACCTAGGTATTATCCACACACACGTGTAACATGGATGCATTTGCTCTGTGCTGAAGGCTCGGCGTTTCAGTCATGACAGCCCGAATGACAAACACTGGACAGCCTCATAGTAACAGCAGGACATTGGCTCATTGTTTTGGTCTAGCAGTTGCCACCCATACCATGACATCACTGCACGTGGCATTAATGTGCTTGGTAGCAAATGCCCCATGTAAGGTGATGGACAGCGGCAGAACTTGTGTATATGACCAATGTGAGATATACTTAGGGTAGCAGTCCTGCTAATAATGACAACTACTACCACAGCCGGGAGAGGTCATCTTGTCACCTGCACCTCAGTACCATTACACAAGGTGGCTCACACATTAGGCTTGCACATGCCACTGTTCCATGTATAATGTCACTGTCCACAACCTGCTATCAATGTATGCCTTTCAGGGCATCAAGGTGTGTAACACATGCTGTAGGTAGCATCCATCTGTGCGACCCAGGTAACCTATTGTCTGTCACATCCACACATGCATGAATGTGTATATGTAACATATATATATATATGTCAGTACTTCATGTACATGTATGCATGTGTATCAGACAGCACAGACACAGATATATCATTTACAGGCCACATAAAGGTATCAGGTAGTAAACCAGTATGATGTGCATATATACTGACAGGTAAGGTGTACCTAACTGTAAACCTGTGTGTTTACAATAGGAGTCCATTACAACATGTTCTATACATGTAAGTGTTTGAGCATACACACTGTGGCCTTCAGTGGTTAGAATTAGTGCATCCAACAAGCCCTTTGTTACTAAGTGTATGAGCATGCCCAGTATAACCTTGTGTAGTTGTAGTCATGGTACATCCCAAACAACCCTGTGCTGCTAAGTGTATGGGCATGCCCACTGTAACCCTGTATAGTGATAGTAGTTGTCCATTCCGCAGATGGCCCTACCCCAGTTTAGGTTCCTGTTGTGCTACAACTATACCTCTCAGGCCTACCTGCAGACGGTGTGTCTTGTTTGTGCATACAGGTTGTAATGGACACTTACTTTAAACACACAGGTCTACAGCTATGTACTTCGTGACTGTCAGTCTCCCTGTTGTTGTCTTCAATTGTAGAAGGGCAGTCTGACTGCCTTGGGATGTGTAATCTCTGTGGCACATCTCATAACTGCGTAGTACTGTAATAGTGATCCTTAGATAGGCAGGAGCTTTGATCCCACCACTGGCAACTGTGTGTGTGTGTGTGTGTGTGTGTGTGTGTGTGTGTGTGTGTGTGTGTGTGTGAGACAGCAAATGCCTGAGTGTGTGTGTCAGCAAATGCCTGAGTGTGTTGGTGTGTGTGTCAGCATAGGCTGAGTGTGGTTGTGTGTGTGTATTTGTGTCTGCATCCTGTCATGACAGCGGGTTTTGCTGCATTCCAAAGAGATACCTCCTTTTGCACTGGCCTTTATCCTTGTCAACCGCTATCCCTATCTGCTCCCCCCTACCCACTGCAAGTAATCGGTCCGGTGATGTCACCAAGCTTAGACGTGGAATCAGTAAGTGTAATTGTATGTGTTCTGTGGCACATACCCCAACTGCATACCACTGCACTACTTACCTTTATATAGGCAAGACGTGTATGCACAATACTGGCAAGTGTGTATGTGTGTGTGACTGCCCTGTAGCCAGGCATGCACATGTGCAATGTCTTTTAGCACACCATGGTAGCCATCTGTGGTAACCGGTGTCTACAAAGTATTACATAGTTAGGAATGGTAAAGACTACACAGCCAAGCATGACTACAGTTGGGTATGTTATTCCCCTGTGCCACTGTCGAGCAGTGACACAGAAGGGGTCACTGGGGTGTAGGTCCATACCCATCATTCCCCCACCCTAACTCCACAATCCCCAGGGTAGAGTACATTAGCCATTATTCCCTACCACAAACTCTGCATACACAACAACCATCCCTTCTCTGGTGAACTGCTTAAGATTTAAATGTTATAACACAAGAGATGCCTCTGTTTTGTGTACAAGTCAATTCCTTTGGAACCCTTCTGTGTCACAAATATATATATATATATATATATATATATATATATATATATATATATATATATATATAGCTATGGCTGTGTCTGTGTATATGCATAAATATATATATATATATATATATATATATATATATATATATATGTGTGTGTGTGTGTGTGTGTGTGTGTGTGTGTGTGTGTGTGTGTGTGTGTGTGTGTGTGTGTGTGTGTGTGTGTGTGTGTGTGTGTGTGTGTGTGTGTGTGTGTACACATCCCATAGGTGCATATATATATGTAGGTATGACAGTTGTACAAATGTAGACTTGTCTTTGTTGCTTCACAGAGTACAGTACATTCAAGGGTACTGTACATATGTACACAAAGGGACTGTCTCATTTATTTTCAGTACTGTGGAATACCTGTAGTAGGATGTGCATTATAGACTCCATGCAACATGTGTATAACCTAGATGGCTTAGCGGTATGTTCAGTGACCTCAGTGTGCCTTGTCCAGGGTTCAAGACCTGCAAGCCTTGTTGATACAGTCAGTTAGGACTGCATAAGACACTTTTAAACAGGTGTAATTGTGTTTTTATGACAGTAAGCAGCGGGTACACGCAGGTAACAGACATGTGCAACCCGCGGTACAAGTGGAATGCCCTCTTTGGCAATCCTGCTGATGTCACCCACCTATGTATACACCTCTGGGACTGCCATAATCAAGCATTCTCCGTAGCGCATGCTGTAATTGCGTATTGCTGTAGTGTGATAAACTAGTTAGATAGGGGTTCTATCCCAAGGGAGACCAATTATGTGTCTCTGTCTGCCTGAGACAGGGACGATGCTTTTTAGAGTATGCACACTCTTTACGAATCGCATGACCTCCTTTGGCAAACCTGCTGATGTCACCCACCTAGGAATACACCTCTAGGACCGCTGTAACCCTTTTTTCTCCGTAGCGTGTGCTGTAACTGCGTATTGCTATAGTGTGATAAACTAGTTAGGTAGGGGTTCTATTCCAAGACAGACCAACTGTGTGTGTGTCTCTGTCTGCCTGAGACAGGAACAATGCTTTTTAGAGTATGCACACTCTTTACAATTCACATGACCACCTTTGGCAATCTTGCTGATGTCACCCATCTAGACATACACCTCTGGGACTGCTGCAACTCAGTAATCTCTGTAGCGCGTGCTGTAACTGCATAATGCTGTAGTGTGATACATTAGTTAGGTAGGGGTTCTATTCCAGGACATGGCAGGTGTGTTTGTGTTTGACTGTCAGAGCCTGTGTGGAGGTGGCTATGAGTGTCTAACCACGGAACATGTTGGGGAGTGGATTTTGTAGTTTTCCTATATGATGTCTGTCTTATATGTCACAATGTCCACCTCACGAGGAGAACAGATGTCAGTTAGCCAAGGGACTGTGTTGGCAAGCCATACCCCTACATCTGGCAAAAGGCCTGGTGAACAAAGTGTGCAACCCTTCTATTACCCGGAATACGTCCTGAACCCATGTATCATACACAAACACACTTACCTAGAATATCCCACTATGTTGCTAGTACCCTGCGCATTGATGGTAGGCATGATGTGATTGCAGTGGGCTGCAGAGGGCATGGCACCCTGTACAGCAGTACAATAGGCACATAATTACAGACAATGTGCCTTCACTATGTTCCCCACTGGATGCCTGCAACATATGTGGTGCCATCAAATGTGATCCACAGAGGCCATACAATGCCTTACACATGTGCCCTATATGGACCAATGCCACTGACACCAGGGGAATACCTGTATCATGCTATCAATGCAGGTGCAGGGTCAACCTGATGATTTTAAGCAGGTTCTGCCACACCAGGCCAGTATTGGCATATTGGAGGATAACTGTCTGTGTACACAACATGTGCCAGCCAAACCAGGTACACCTGTACATGTCACTGTACATTATTGTGGGACATGCACATCCCAGGCAATGTCCATGTCAAGGACTATCAAACACAGACATGGCATGCATTGCAAAGCTATGGCCATACACAATGGTAACCAGGATGTCAGGACAGTTCATACAATACCCATCTGTGTGGGACATTGCAGACCCTACACCCCTGTACCATACTGCACAACATTGTTGGGTGGCGTGATGCCAAGGATTACCCCTCACCCAGCCTTGTACAGCCATCTTGCACAGCCAACCACTACACACCCATGAAGCAATGCACACATGCATGTCAGTACTGGCGCCTTGTGTCTGCGTGTGGGGTATGATGCTCCCAACCACAGTCACTCCCAGTATAACTCCCATTGGCATACCGACAGATGTCAAACACGTTCACATGTCCTAGCCCATAGAACCTCTGGATATCCCATGTGGTGCATGTAGTACCTGTGCATTACTGCAGTGTGGCAAACTAAGTGGTTTGGGAGTGTATATGTGGGCCTGGCAAAGAGTGTCAATGTGAGTCCATTCGAGGATGTGGCTGTGTTGACAATGACATCCATTCATGTGGACAGCCATGTGTGCTACACATAATGTCTGTCTACTATATCTCTGTTGCAGATGTTGTACACCAACACACATATATGTTCTTATGGCACACCAACATGTCAGCTTTGTGGCACATAGAGTAACTGCATGCACTTGTAATAGTAATGACTAGTCAGTCAGGGGTCTGAACCCCTGTACTGGTAGGTGTGTGACAGACAATGCTTAGGTTTTAGTCTCCAAATCTTTCTCTGATGTACTCTGCCTCTGTCTGTCCCTCCCACACACTCTCTGGTGGATGTGGAGGTGTACACCTGCTCAGCAGCAGCTTGTTTATTGTAAGTGATGGTCATGTTCGGGTGATGGTCTCTGCACCTATTGCAGTCCTCCTCTAGCTGATTGCATGTGGAAAAGCTGCGATGATGTTCCCATAGCCATTCACATGAAAAACACAGTACAATATCTAGGAACATCATGTTGGTGTTTCCCCATGACAGTCTCTTTGAGTGCTACCTGGATCTGGTGTTTGGTAAATGGCATCACAGATGATATCTGGATGTTCCTCAAACAACATACACAGTGGGAAATAGCCTAAAGCCAGGAGGGTGATGTGCCAGACATGACTACAGCATGTAAGCATAGCTATGCTTCATTGAGACAACTGCTTGTTTAACAAGGTGTGTGTTGTAATGGCTATTCTGCATGTTTTAAAACTGACAAGACAGTGCTCTGTTTGTGAGGGAACCCCCATCTGTAGGGCCATCCATGGACTGGTCAGTGTGTGGAACCATTTGTTCCCTGTGTTACTCACTGAACACACATTTGTGAACCACAGGAGCATAGTGTGAGGATTGCAGCCAGTACATGGTGATAGTGATGAGTTACTGCCATCGCATCCCTGACTGGACATATGTCACATGAAACAGTGGTATGACAGACACTGTCTGGGGTCTCAGTGACTTGCCAATAATGGGCCACTGTTCATAGCTGCTGTCACAAGTCTTCTACATGTTGTACAGATGTCATGCAGTATATATGCATGTGTTTTGCTCTCTCTGCAACTGTATACCATCTGTTGTGTTGGGTTGATGGTCATATCTATGCATGCTGTCTTACGTAATCCTGAATGCTGTTGACTATTGCTAAGCCATATCTGTGCTTAAACTGCAACACCATAGGCTGTATGGGTTTGGAGGTCCCAGCAGAGCCTCCTGTCCCACTTCAGCTGGCCATGGCACCATGCACCAGCACATCTGGGGCCCAGCCTTTGACCTCCACCTCTGTTGGCTCTGCACTGCCTTCTGGTGGTACCGCTACTGAGGATGGGGCTTATCCCCCCCTGGGAGCAGGTCCAGACAGAGACATGTCTGCTGTTGTACAGTCCCGGACGTAAGGGGCTCAATAAGGGATTTTGAGGCCAGATACACCAGCTCAAGGGCAGAGTGTCACATTTACAGGGTGAGGCTGCCCCTCCTAGACAGCCTCCAGCACTGCCACCTTTGCAGCTGTTTTGGTGCAGTGGTGGCTGCCCATGGCTGGGGACCTCTGTCCCACTGTTTCCATCTGGGGGCTCATGGACTTGTGAATGCTGAACACCCCTCCCCGTCCAAGGTGTATCCCCCCCACATGTGTCATATACTGATCCTGTATGCTGTCTTGTCTGTCATCCTAAGCTACCTATCCTCCACGAGCATACCTACTCTCCTTCCCCCACATCCCACTCTCACCCTACAGAAACAGAAGGCCAATCGGTTCCTAGAACAACATTTGCCCCATACATAGCTGTCCATTTCACACACGTGTCCACTGGACACATATAACCCTTTTAATATGCATCACAACATACTCCAGTTGTCCTCACCCCTGTCTCTCAGGCACATGATCCTAGTATGCACATGGCTCTAAATGTTCCAGGTACATGTGATGCGGATGACCCCATTGTACACACAACACTACCAGTCCCTCTATAGTTACCCCATATACCTTTATCATGATGATGATTTCGCACACAGCACCTTGCAAGAGTACTGTTCTCACATAATGATTGGACAGGAACTGCTGTGTTAATGTAAATAACATGCACAGAGTGATGTATATGGCCAATGTACAAATGTTTGCGTGCATGACTGACACATGTCTGTCTGAGGGAGTCTTGATATTACATAGGACGACACCACTACATAATACAGGCATTGCTGGTGTTTCCCTTTTCATTCCTTTGTAATGCTTTGTTGTCACCTGGGATGTTCCTGATATATCTATTTATATGTATGTATCTATATGCTGGCCATAAAAACTCACATATACATCTACATGATGGAATACATTTCCTATACTGTTGAATGACTGCGCTGGATGAGGTCCAATGTTTGTATATCTGCCATGGCTTAGTGGTAAATCACAATAGCTGTGTGTGCAGGGTCCTGGTTTTGAGCCTTGCAGAGGCCATTTATTTTGCTGCTGGCCAGGACAAGGCCATTGGATACAGTGTGATTAAGGCACATTAAAGCAGTTGTGAGCGGGTGTGCATGGGTTTGCATGGTGCTAAGCAATACTAA